>NW_010533764.1:146559-176568 GCF_000687285.1 Phaethon lepturus
TTATCTTTTCTAGTTAGCATTTAAAAAGAAATATTTGAGTTAGAGATACATATAGCTTATTTAACTTTGTTGCTACCCTTTTCTTTCACCAGGAACGAAAATTTGCAGCGCTGTGTTGCTTGTTATGGGCCATAGATATGAGTTTTCAGCTTGTACAGTCACACTCTTTTGTGTTTACTATGCAAAACAGTTACAACAGTATGTGGGAATGAAAAACCATCATTTTGTGGAATTGAATGAATTGTATAAATTTGACTTCTGAATTGGTCTGGAAACTTGAAATTGTTACATAGTTAAGAAACCCATTCAGATGTCTTTCCAGTCTTTCATTTTCAGTCTTTGATGCATTTGCCACTGTTTTTTTTACAGAATATTAAGCCTTCCATATGGTTTCATTTACATTTCTAACACAAGAGACCTAGTTTGCCATCATGTGTAGTTTAGGTCTCAATTGTAGGTCACATCTAACTAGGGGATATCTAGAAAATGAAAAAGTCCTAGCACCTCTGTGGTTAGCCCTGCTGAATAATTGCTGCAGTAGCTGTATTTTGCTGTACAGATGTTGGTAATTTGCTATTGAAAACCACCAGTATCAAACTGTCAAAGTCAAGAAATGGCTTTAATTATTTCCTCCCTGGAGCAGTAATAGCCATTACTTGAATACTGCCAAAGCTGGAATGTGTTTGTGCTGGTGATTTCTTAGCACATTCAGTGAGGGCAGCTTACCTGCACTTGCCAGGCCTGCCGCTGTCGTAGATTTGCTCCCTCGTCGGGGGAAAGGCAGAACGGCACGATTGCTTCGGCGAGGGCTGTATCATCTGGAGACCACCTTTGCGAACTTTTGTTATTTTCCCTGGCCGCCAAAGACTAATAATGTTTTTCTGCTTCATTTAGTACTGAAAATAGAAAATAAATCAGACAGAAAGCTCTCGGAAATAATGATACAGGAAAACCTTCTCTGGAATAAAAAAAATCAGAAGCTACAGAAAACTTGGTGGAAAACTGCACTAAGAAAGAAGGTGAGGTCAGCAGGGCTACTGCAGGAGTCTCTTCATCACTCTGTATAAGCACTGCCTGGGCTCTTATGCCTACTTGCAGCAATGGGCATAAATAAAACCATAGCTAAAACCACACAGCTTAAAGAAATATATTAAAAATTCAAGGGCAGGTTGAAATATTTTTAACAGTTTATAGCAGTTTTAACATTATTTTCTGTCCTTCTTCAAACAGAACCAAAACCCAGAAAAATTAAATACTGATGTTAATGTGAACATTTCCACAGGAGCCTGCAATGGGCTTTGGTTCATGCTTCAAAAGAAAATAAAAGCCCTTGAAAATAACTCTTGGGCTAGGACTTGTTATTCCCATGCTGTATCAATTTGAGAAGACAATCTAACCTCTGCACCCCTGAAAGTTATCTTGTCTCTGAAGTAGGATAAGGTTTTTCTCCCTAAATGATTGCAGGGCTTTCTGTCCCTCTGACAGAGGATATTAAGAAGTGCTGATGCAAAGTTTTCATGAAGTCTGGAGTAGTTAAGTCTGGAGGAGTTTGTCTCCTAGAAGAGCAAAGAATCATTAGGATGTTCATGCAATAGCCATGCACTTGGCCAGCAATGCACTGCTCTTCCTTTGAAGTGCACACTTCAGATATTTGTGCATATAAAGACAGAGCGTGTTTTCCCACATGCAGTAACCTTTCCTTCTGCTGACTGCACATCACAGGCTAGTGCAACATCACAAATGTGGTATTAATGGTCTCTGGGTTGCTCAAGAAAAAAGGGCAGAAGGCCGGGAGAAGCAAAACATTGCTTATAAAAAAGAAGGAACACTACGAGGAAAACCAGTCTAAAGAAGTATGTTGGGGTCCCTTTGTTTGCAAATATTTGCCAGCCTAAAAGTCTTTAAGTCATTAAGAACTCACCTCTAAGTTGTGCAACATGTTGGCTATTAATGTTTATAAGTACTAGCAAGGAAGAGGTCAAGGAATGTTTTAACTACAGCCAAATTTTCCTTGACTTTGTTTTTTATTTCCTTTCTTTTTAGGTCAGCAATAAAAATTAAACATCTTGAGCTAAAAAATAGAACCAGTTACTACTTTAAAACAAGCACCTCAGAAAGAGAAAAGAAAATGGGTTTTCTTTGCACCCCACTGAAATAAAGACCTACAGGTTCTGCTGAGTTTTGATCCGGCATTAAGATACTTTTCCAGCCAAGCTTCTGCAATGAATATTTCTATGCAGTGATCACTTTTAACAGCAGTGACTACTGCTGCTAGTGTTATACTATAATAATGATAACAAATGCTATGTGTCATTATCAGAGGCTGTTTGACCATTAACGAAAAAGATTATAACACTGGTTAATAGAGGTTTGTGATCAATAGCTGTTAAAGTTCTGCTGTTACCCCTCCACAATAGCTAAGAGCATAAATAATAATGAGTTATGAAATGCTCTCTAGTTTCTCTGCATGGGCAGGAACTGTTTCAATTGCAACAGGCATGTCTTGTGTGTGGCATATCTTAACCACAAAATTGATATCTATGTACAGAGTTTGGTGTCATCGACATCCAACTCACAGCTGAAACTATTTTGGAGTTTTGTTAAGAATGACAAGATTTGATGAATGGAGATTAATCATTAAAATATTTCAGCCTTTCTAAGTCCTCGCACAATGTGATGGCAAATAAGTCTTCAAAGAGATTTATTTTTGTTCCTAGCAGCTGGATATCTAGAGCCTGCCGTTCCTGAGGGAGTCCCAGAGACCTACTTGATGATGGGAGTGTTTCACAGCTGTAAGAGACTCAGGCTGTTAAACAATGACTTGAGCTGTAACATATTTTAGTGACTAGACTCTTAAAACCCTGAGGTTTTCTAATTGCCTACAGCCAGCCTGCTTATCACTGGAAACCTGCGGGCTCCTACGCTGTAACACAAGGCAGTGAAAGCCTGTCTTAAACATGTAATTCAATTACAAGGAAACCATTCCAGGGGGAAAAAAAAAAAAAACCCAAACAAACAAAAACCCAAAAACAAACAAAAAACCAACAAACCCAACCCCCTCCACTCCATTGTTCCCTTGTCAGAGGTGCAGGTGGGCCAGGGGGCTTGCTGACATAGGTAAGGTGCGCCCCTGCAAGGGTGCCGCTTTTTGAGCACCATTTGAGAAGGCACGGCTGTGAACAAAACCTGTGATAAGAGTAACGGGTAAATGGTGCGCGCTGGTTCCTACTCAATAAAAACCAGCGAATGACACAGAAACAGTCTTCCAGCTTGTGAAACGCTTCCCCACGGTCCATACAGCAGTGAGATTTATAGTGAATACTATTAAAGGCCTTTATGGTCCGTAAAAAAATATTCCTTATTATCACTTATGCAGGAAAACAGGTGTGAAAATTAGTTGTTTTTCCTACCTACAGAGAATATTATTTGCAAGGCAATTACTCAATTACGAATATTTACACTTTGAATTTGAATGAAAATTAAACTTGGACAATACCAGAGAAACATTTGTGAAGCCATGATGACAGAAGTAGAGCTTTTGTAAAGCACTTTTTATAAGTCACGTGCACATGTAAAAATCACTTTGAAACTCTCATCAAAGATCTAATTACAGGCTCTGTAGTGATCTATATTACCAGGCCTTGATTATTTTCACAAAATATGCTACACTAACTTACATATGATGGAGCTGTAGATTTAAATAGCTTTAAAGTATTATAATTAAAATTAAATAACCATAAACAAAATTAATGAATAACATTTTCTGGTTCATATCCCTAGTTTTTATGGACTCTATTCACTGGCTGATTAATATGCCAAAAGTAGTCATTTTCTATCATGCAATCAAAATCCTAAACGACTGCACTTGTGGATTAATTCTGCTCAAAACCCAGATGACGGAGAATCAAACTACACAAAGTTCCAGTACTGCCTTGAAATTAAAAAATTCTTGCAATGAGTACCTTACTGTTATAGAAGATAAATACATTAATAACTACTTTTAGGAGGCAAAAAAATCCTCCCTAAAGCTGTCACCTTCTTAAAACTCATCTGTTAAAGTACTTAAGACAGTTTACCAAATTTCCGGTTTAGCTTGGTTTTTATTCTGTGGCAAGACATTTTTGAGGATCTTGTTTGCATTAAATGCATTTGCATTGTTTGCGTTAAAAATATTATTCTGAAAAATCTAATTTTATCCTTATTTCAAGTAGGCAGTGACAAGAGTAGAATTAATCTACAATAGAAATAGCTACAACTCCCATGGCAAATTCATCTTTTTAGAACCTTGTACCTAGTTGCCATATGATAAAACCTAGTGTGACATTTTGGGTCAACATGAAGCAGCATTTCATTTGACAATAATTTATTCTTATCCTGTTTTGACATGTTTTAGTGCTATACATGTTTTTGGCTAGTAATTTTCAGTGAGCATCATGTTGTCTTGCCTCAGTCACACACAGCATCTTGTCACAAAACAATTCAAGTTCTAGTTTGATTTCGTCCTCCCCAGAGACATAGATTATGTGGGATGTCTGACTTACTGTAAAAAGAATAATTTGCTTATATAGTGCTAGTTAGTTTCCAGGCATCACATTTTAACGGCTGAAAACAACAGTAATTTTGGATTAAAAAAAAAAATGCCAATAATGCCAATTTTGAAGCCATTTGTTTTCCTGTATCACTGTGCCAGAAATCAAACTGCTGGCACTATGCATGTTCATAGGTGAATAGCAACTGAGAGAGTATGGAGAAACTTCATCTCCAAAGGTGGATGAGATCAATGTGTAACGATTACCTGAGCAATATAATCAAATATAAAAAAAGTTATTCCTATGAAAGAGGTGAGATACTTTCAATGAAACCCACACTTTAGGAATACCACTGCTTGTTTTACACAGAACGAGTAAGTGGAGTATCTCATGACACTCTGTGAACTTCAAACATTTTTACAATAAAAAGACACTCTAGAAGAAAAAAAATTAGTTTTACAGTCTCCCATTTCTTCAGGGACAATGCTGAACCCGGTTTTTCTCTAGGAAAGTCTTAAACTCCTCAGACAAATCACACTTACATGTTTTTTGCAGTCATTTGTCACACTTCTATCCTGTATGTTTCTTGATAAAATGGAGTTCCTACCTTGATCCATATGGCTGTGTCTGAAGCAAGATGGAACCCTTCTGCCTAGGTGGGAGTGAAGCTGTCACCGTCTCAAGAGGCTGAATGCAGCTAACAGCCACCCAAGGGTACTCGAAGCTGGTCCTCTCTCCTTTGCAAGACCTTGATGGCCTAAGAACAAAAAGTAAAAAAAAAAAAAAATCACATCTATTTGGAGATGGAGAACCAAGGGGAGCTTTTCTTCACTGTGGATGACCAGCTACTGCACGTTGCGGTAACTGCTGGCCTTCAGGAGGTTTTTCCCCTTAAGTGGTTAAGTAAAAATAAATGTAGATAATGATGAATTTAAATTTCCACCTGAAGCTTTTACAGGATCAGGTCTATAGGGAAGGAGATTGCAGTGTGTCCTCAGCTGCGGAAGGAGAGACAGGTGCAGGCTAAAAAAAACCGGCTTGTTCTAATCACTGCTCTTCAACACAGCTGGTTTAACAAGAGCACAGAGGTTCATTTGGACCATGCTTGGAAAATAGGAATTTCCATCTCTTGTTCTCTTCTTAATGTACTGTGCAGAAAGGTCACTTGTTCTGGCAGTGGCTAATATCTGACATCTGAGCAGACCCTTAACGGGGGTAAATTGCCATAGTTCAGCAGTATAAATAGCCAAAGCAGCACTCACCGGCCGAGGATCCGCTCAAAAATGCTTTTGATTAATTTCCTGTTACCGGGTTGGTTTTCAAATGCCTCTAGATAACTTCCTGGCAGTGCAGTTAAAACTCCATTTGCAGAGTGGTGTTTTCCATAGTTTTGCCTTTGATGCGCAAGCCAGCACCTGATGCTTTCTATTGATCATACTCGCCCACCCTCGGCGGTGGCCTCTGTGCGGGGCTGGCTAGAGAACCTTCCCCTGCAATCACTACCGACACCGCGCAGACGAGCGGCGGCATTCATGCCTCCTGTCCACCATCTGCTGATTTTTCCCTTGTGTATTTACCAGTCTGTGGAGTCCTCACTGTGTGTGGAAAGACTTCGTGCCCTTCTTCCTCTGGCACATAGAGCTGATGTAAATACGCTGCTCCTTCACTTCCCAGTATACATTTACGGCTCTAACTCTTAAAGGATTTGTTGTTCGGTTATGATGGCAACTTTTCAGTAGCATTTGCATGACCAACAAATACTGATTCAAAAAAATTGGACAGGCATCTCACAATACATTTTATGGAATCCTTAATTATTTTTTTTCATGTGTGGTTCTTTGGACAGAAACTGTTCAATTGTAGCATTTTATAGTAATCTGACTTTAAATACAGTTGTAACAAGTCATAAGATTCATTTACTAGAAGCAGTTGAAGAAAGGTGTATTTGAGCAGCAAGAATCAAAATTTCCACAGCAAATCTCAGAATAGGATCTTCTTTTCTACAAGGTTGTAATACCAGAATTATGAGCTCAATTCTTGTCACCTACATGAGTTCCGATGAAGCGTAACTAAACTCTGAAGCTACTCTTGATGAAGACACACACCATGCTGACGAGAGCGCAAGTGATCTAGTTTTTGTATCCATGCCGCACAGCTGAGATTTTACTTCCAGTCATATACAAAACTCCACGAACAACACAAGGTGGAGAAGGACCATTGCTTCAAAAAATCAGAAAAGCTAGGGAAAAGCTTATCAGCTTGAAGGAAGAGGGATGGAGATGCTGTCAGGGCTTCTTGCTCGAGTCCTGGTGCAGTCCCAGTGACCACCCGCAGGTAGGTCAGAGGCGGTGGACCAGAGGCAGGACCCCAAACGGGTGGTTTAGGCACAGTCCTAGCAACCTCTGTTTCTTGCCTGTTACTTCCAATCAACGCACTAGAAAAGTAACTGACGGAGACAGGGGTAAGAGGGCAAAAAGAAAAAGATAGCATTTTATGCCAGATTTTGGGCCATGTAGTAATAGTGTGGAGATGGAAAAACGTTCACATCCTAACCTGCCTGTACTCCATCTGTTTGCAACAAGATACTTAGTCCCTGTGTAAGCAGAGGAAAAAGGGATGGACTTTTTTATTGCACATTCATGTAGATTTTGAAAGGAGGAACCCAAGCAAGCTAAAATTAAATATAATTTTCTCTTTTTCCCCGTAGACTCAGTTTGGATCAATGCCAAACCACATTTCAGAGGGGTGAGAAAGGCCCAACATCTGCTTCTGGTGTAACTGTTTGTATCTTCACTCTAGAAAAATTAGGTTTGAAATAATCTCAAATTGTCCGACACCTGTATCCTATTAGAACTGACACGTGGAAACACCTTCAGCGTACCGAATTTAGCACCATGTCAACAGTTTAAAGTTAACAGGAAAAAAATTGGTGAAAATCATTGCTTCCCAGTTTCTGCTGAAACAGATCTTGTGTCATTTCACAGGATCGTACTGCAAGCTTGATCCATAAACATAATGGGGTTTGAACCAGTAATTGCACAACGGTTTGTGTGCCTAGCTATACTGGAATTACATTCAGCGTGCACCCCAAGGTGACTGGTGTACCATATTTTGAGCTCAGTGGAGGCACGCCTACAGGCTGGGTGCCAGCCAGCACCTAGGACGCAGACACGCAGCGATTTCAGGGACCTTTTTTTGGAAGTTTGGCTATGAAGCTGACATTTAGCAACTTGCAGCTTATGAGGATAGTTGCATCTTATTTGTATCAAGAAAGGGAGTCAAATTCCTGTGACAGAAGATAAATCCTGCATGGCACAGAGGTTTGCTAGTTTTTGGACACTGAAAAAACCCAAAAGAATTCTCAAGTCAGGCAACTGGTTTTGCTACATCGCCTGTGCACTTCCCTCAGTGCAGATGCCGAGGTGCACATAGGGATTTATTTTAAACTCTCTTCCCAAACCTATGCTATCTCCCATTTGAAAACTCCTCCCATTTAGGAGCAGATCTGGTGACCCTTTCTCAGATAACATACCGACAGTAAGATTCAAGCTCTTCTGAGAAGGACATTAATTAAAACTTGTTAAGACGTTATAACTTTCATAAAATGTATACTACCTAAAAATAAACTATCCATTACAAAAACATATGGCTTCCCATTTACCTTTAAACACATTTATTTTCTTGAGAACTTTGAATCAATTTGTTTTGAGAGGTCTATTATTTTTTCATGCTAGTCTGAGAGTAGGGAAACTTTTCAGATAGCACTGTTTTTCAGCAGATCTGCATCTTCCATGAGCAATGTCTAGAGTCAGGAAAACTGGAAAAAACATTGGTCTTGATTATTTTTCTCTTGTATTCCTGCCAATCATTTGATACCATGCGAGCAGTCATTTTATCATGGAAATAGCTTTCACGAGCAAAGAGGATATTTACAGAAACACAGCCAGGTCAAAATGTGTTTTAGGAGTTGGACAATAGCAAATTAACTTTCAGAAATTTTAGCAGAGGGCCAATACCAGGGTTTGTCAGCTTGTAAAGATGGGACAAGACTGGAGGGGGTGTTCTGCCCCGCTGGTGCCGAGGCTGTGGGCGGCCAGGGAACTGCCAGGGAAAATGGCTGGGGCTGACAGAGATGCCTGTTGGCCTCTGCCGTTGGCCCCGTGATGCACAAAATGACCAGCATGATGTCACTGTCACTCTCTTCTGATTGGGAACCAGTGGAGGTGTGCACAGAGGAGTGCTTTCATCTCCCTTTTTTCTTTTTGCTTTCATCTAGTCAAAAGATAATAATGATAAAACCCACAAACGCTCAGTAAGACCTGTTATAGCTAATCTGCTGTCTATGTGTGAGTAAAGTCAGAGATCATGCAAGTACAGACCAGAAAGTTAAAATATGGGCAAGCACACTGAATTTAACATGAATTGTGGCATGCTAATGACAAATATGTTAAAAGCAGAAAAATGCAGCAATTATGGAAAGAGAGACCAGGAACACTGAACCATTTTCTAGAGAGAAGAAAGCATGCAGGACCCTGGAACAAGAAAGAGTGTCAAGTACAAGTTTAGGCTTTTTTTAACCCCAGAACTAGCCAAGGTGTTTTAACCCCAGAACCAGGACTTTCTGTATGGTGTGGCACTAGTGACACTAAACAAAGGATAATACGTAATATTTAACATGCACCCATAGCTGAAAAATATCAGGGAAAAGCTGAAGCACAATGAAAACTATTTGAGGTGGCATTTATTCTAAGGGAACAGCTCCAGTGCCACAGCCTGATTTTGGAATAGTTTAATGGAAACCGCCTCCACAGTCTTCCTTACGCTTAAAACTCTCAGCTTAGGAGAAAAAAAAAAAATATTAGACCCCTGCAAGCTTCCCAAAAAATACAATGATAAACTGCTGTAAGCAAGACGTGTGTGTACATCGGAAGAACAGCTTGAAAGCAACATGAATTCGAATGAAGGAAGCTCACAGCTACATATTGCCAACAGCCTTCCAAAAAGGATGTTACATGGCAGGACAGTTCCCCCAAAAGGATGCTACAAATCACATATCTGAGTTATTAAACAGCAGCAACAGTCTGAAGGGAACAGTATAGGACAGGCAGTAATTCTTCATTAGGAACGTCTGATTAGAGGATTTATCTTTCTAAAATATCTTTGACTATTACTGAAATAGATGGGAGAAAATAAGGGTGCCTTGTAAATAGCTGCTCTACTTTAGGTCCACAAAAAAAGCTTCAAATGACGAGATGCCAACAGGAATTCAGTAAGGCCACAATACCGCTCTCCCTGTAATTCGGTCACGTTACAGCCAAGGTTCAACTGGAATATGGATGCAGAGCTCTGCTGTTCGGATGTACTGATCCCATCCAGAGATCAGGATAAGCTAGCCCCTTCCCCATGGCCAGCCTCGCCTCCGAGACAGGCTTCAGCTGTTGGCACAGATCCTCCCACACATCCCACAACCTGTTTATCCCAGCTGAGATCTCTGTAAAGAACCAAATCAACAGATATACGCTTGTAAATGTAAACACAGGCTGTGAAAACTCCAAACTGAAAGGCCAGCACAGCCTCCTCGCATATCCCAACTCCCGCCCTTGAACCTTCAGAAGTCAGTTTTTCCTTGGTACTTCTGACTTTAAACATGAGTCCTCTTCAAAGTCTTAGCAAGCTTTTGCCCTTCAAAAAATCATCAGTCTTGGTTATTCCTCGTTGGACCTTGCTATCACAACTTGACAAATGTGAAACAAAATAACAGGTAATAAATTTTGAATACAAATCCCACATTTGTCCCTGTGGAAGTACACAATTCTTCTAAAGATGGACAATGCGGTCTTACCCGAGCATTTGTGTCTCCCTTTCAGAACAAAAATAAAACAGGGATCTGCTTATCCTTTTCGTTTCACAAAAGTGTAACTTCCTGCAAGAGCCTGGTCGGTGGCTGATAAAGTCACCTAATCTGAGCAGGAACAGCCTGGGGACCCTGGTGTGAGACAAGAAAATACACCAGCTGGAAACCTGCACAGGGGAGGTACCAGCTTCAGTTCCCTCCGTCAGCCCTGCTGGCTGTCCTCACGCTTACAACAACCATAAACGAAACATAACTCAGAGAAGAAACACAGGAAAATAATGTAGGGAGAAGAGGACAAGGAAATCCGGGAACTGAGTAGATTAGTCACTGGTGTCTTGTGCCTGGGATCTGGGACCTGCTGAAACGTTTTCAGTTCAGTTAAGTAAACCCAAGATTTAATACCCTCTTATTGGCAACCACAGAATTATTTCATGGTGGCCGAGGCCCAACTGCATCTGAAAATGAAATGCCCTGTTGCTTGTCTTTCCCTCTAACACAAAGGTGCATGAGCGGCCGGCATATCTTTCAGGGCACATTTCAGGTGTTTGCTTTCTTCAGATTAATAAAGATATTCTTTTCTTTGTTTCTGTAGCTTACAGAACTATTCTCCTAAGAAACATGCTCATCATATGCCTTTTGTATTTCAAGACAACAGAGGGGTTCCCCTTTGAAAGCTTGCTGTAAGCTGGCATGGCACTGATCCACAGGTCTCCATGAAGCTTTTGATTAAGCTACACCAGTCTTCGTTGCTGAAAATCTGCCCTTATATGTGGAACGATTTATGAAAAGTTGCAGGAGAAATGCAGATTTTGCTCCTTATTTAATTGCTATTTACCTTAAAGACAAGATGTGCTTACATCAGATGGTCTTTGGGGAAGAGGAGCCGCTTTCTGGCCTCCAAACAGCCAAGATCCCTGAGGAGTGACAGGTGACGCTGGCAAGGGCAGCTCGGGGTGCGCGCTGTGCTGTTACCCTGCCCACCTCGGGAACCTGAGGCAAAGAAAACCAGAATAAAAGTACACACAGAAGGCCAGCGCACCATCCTGCAAGAGCATCTGGATCCCAGCTGGGACTTTGGCACTATACTTTGTCTTTCTGCAGGACCTACCCAGAAGTGACCATGCCCTTTAAAGTGTAACATAGATATAGCAACAGTAGGCTAAGACCGAGCATCTTCCATTTTGAAACTTCTCTGAAGGTCAGTATGATTCTATTAAATGCAGTAACATTTCAAAATCCATAATGCTTTTCCTAAGATTAATTTCTCTGTCATATTTCTGCAGACTTGTACTTCTGTTCGGCAAATACGATCATTCACAAATAGACAAACACGGTGAAAAACAACAATGAGCTTAAAGGTAGCCAGGTATGACAGACCACTATAGATAAAAACAATGACGAGTACTCTGGTATGCACATCTAGCAAATTATGGTGCAGGACTCACGACACTAACATCTGAGTGGGAGGATGCTGAAATAACCTTTTAAGCAATAAACAAAACTTCATAATCAGGGAGACTTCCTGAAGAAAATTAATCCGTTTCTTTTGGAAATATTTGTTAATAGTAAGTCTAATAAAGATGTATGTATCTATAGAGCCTATGGTAATGCATTATGAACAGGTTAATGATTTTGCTTTTTCTACTCAAATCTACAAAAGCAAGCTGTGAGTTTTTGTTGATTTGCTGCGTAATGGCCATGCCTTTATTTCCCAGCTCTGCGAATTGCTTAGGAAACAATATTGATGAGTGATTTGATAACATACACTTCAGATCCCAGAAGTCCACATGGCAGGGGAGGGAAACACTTTTCTGCATCAAAAATGGAATAGGCGACCAAAACCAAAATTAGATGCAAATATTAATGGTGACACAAGGTGAAGATCAAACTTCCTTGCAATTCTCTATCAGACCCCATGTTACTTAAAACGGTTATTAATGATTTAGTATAAACAATGAAGAAGCCCAACCTGCAGGAGGACCTGCTCACCCTGTTTGTAAGTACCCCTGCGGACTGGAAGGAATTGCACAAGGACTTAATGTGTGTCCAAAAAGAAAGGGTCACAGCTTTTAGTAAGTTTGCTACAGGAACCTCCTTGTTACTTTAGAGCCTTCCAGTACATACTTTGCTTCTGTCATCACGCAGTCCCTTTACTGCCTTGTTTAAGCCTGAGGTTACAGCACACTTAAAAACCAAAACTATCTCCCACAGAAAACCAACCAAGCAACCAAAAAAAGGAGATGGCAATGTGGTATATCGGAGCTGAGGAAGGAGATAAGGCAGCTCATGCCGAGCACTTGGCAGCCATTGCCACACAGGTGTCAGCACCTGAGCCAGCTGCGGAGGCTTCCTTGTTGGCCTTGCGTCTCGTTTTGCGCACGGTTGTGTAGTAAACCTTACTGCTCTTCAGAAATGGTACAGACTGCTTCATACAAAACATCTGAATAAAGCAAGTCTTTCATATCATGCAAAAAGAGACCAAAAGTCTGTTCTAGCAGGCGAACTGCTGGCTTGCTGCCCACACCCTGCCAGCCTTTTCCGAGGGGCTCCTCTCCACGACCGGGTGGCGGGGGGCTGCACCCTGGGATAACTGCTCAGCTGCCCACCCCAGCCTTCACCTTCCCTGAGTGAGGGTCCTGCTGATTTTCCCCCTTGTAACTGGGAACACATCCCACACGGGCAAGAACTGCAGCCACATACCAGATGTGTCTGGCTGTGTGGCAACGACTGCTGCTGCTGCATCCCCCCATCCCCAGATGCCTATGACATGACCACAAAAATCAGCTGCCCTCTGCACAGAAAAGTGGGATCTCCCCAGGCCTCATTAATAAGTTATACATGCAAATTAGTCATACACAGAAAAATCCATATCACATCATTTCTATAAAAAGGGACATGTTATATATATGTGTGTGCCAAAGGTATATGCTATGCTATAGCTGTGTTTCCAACAGTCTCCTAGGATGTGACCCTGCATGTCAGTTCTTAGCTGGGTGCTTGTTTTCAAATGCACTGGTAAAGGACTGACAGTGCCTGTTTAAATAGAAATGTTGGCTGATTCAGAAAAATACGAGAGAAAACATCACAGCTATCTTTCACTGATGGGCACAGGAGCTGTGAATGGGCATTTTACAGAAATTTCAAGCCTACTTGTATTTGTTATTAATATAAAGTAGACTCACTTCTAATTTATTGGTTTAACAAGCCATACACTGCTAAGGTCAAAGTCTTCTCAAATGCTTTAAAATCTAGTATTGATCATTTTCTTACCTCATACATCAAAACTGCCTTTTAAAACTTCATTCATAGATGGTCCAAATGCATAAAAACACAACGGAGAAAATGAACTTTATGAAAGAACAAAATCTTCTGTCAAACTGAAACAAGTTCCCTCCTCCCTGGTACCACTAATGCTTTCTGATTTATGGAAATGTTATTCAGTTCGTCTTCCTAAAAATTCATTGGATTAGAAAAAAAAAAAAGGGTCGCTCACTTTATAATTTCAGTGCAAAATGTTTATGACAACATGATTATGGACCAAAATGCAAGAAGACGGAAGTATAACAACAATGCATATTTTCAACGTTATTGATCTGACTGATTTTTTCTCATTTGCTTTCTGAAAGGCTCAAATTAAAACAACCGATTCTATTCACTAATTCAGTAGACTCTTGGTATTGCTCAGAGCAATGCGAGTTTGAACTCACTGAACTGGAATTTCCCCGAGTTCATTTGGAGAATAAGCATGTCTGAGTATGGCTGTGCTTTATCAGCCAAGTGCATGCTTAGTTTTCTCAGAATATATTCCGTGTGTGTTTGTCTGGCAGAAGTTATTCAGCAATTTTGAGAAACTTGACCACAACGTGTTATCACCAGCAGAGATTTTTCTCCACTGAACATGCAAATGCAACTTTTTCTGAGAAAGTGTGGTTTTGTTGCTTTCAGACACAATTTGAGGACAGATTGCTCATACGCTGACAATATGACCAAATATTGATGTTCATGTTATTTGGATAGCAATCCCATAACATATTGCATCTATCAAACAATTACCTTGTCACTAGCTCTTTAAAGTCTAGAAATATGTATCTGCACAAGCAGCTTCATTGATGCATGTCATTCCCCACACCAGTAACTTGCAGCTGGGAAACTAACAACCTAACTTCTAACTTTTTGGGCAACAAGATCTTCTGACAATTCATTGTGCAGAGGAAATCCAGACTTCTGAAAGTATTTTTTTGCTCATTCTCTGGGCTTCCAGTAGATTTTTATTGCACTCTAAACCACGGATTGTATCCCTTAACATATAATGTTGAAATTATTCTCAATTTTGTTATTGACTTCAGCTGAAACAGGAATGAACTTCAATTCAGCACATAACTGGCTGCTTAGGTAAGTCTCCAGCCCCAGCTGGCTGAAATCCTGTGTGTGATAGGTAAAGTCCTGTCTTTACTCTGCCCTAGTATTTCTAAACTGCAAAGATTATTACAATAATTTAGAAAGGACTCCAGAAAAAGGCTTACACATTTTAAAATAAACAAATAGTCTTCTTTAGCTTCTAAGGAAATTGAGAAAAAAACCACACCTTCTTTTTGTCCCCCCTCTCTTTTTCCGGCACACATTTGAAACCAATCATTTTGTGTATACTCTGGTTATTATTTTTCCTATACATATCTGCATTCCTAGCACAGTCTAGAATCAGAAATCTCACAAGATTTCTTTACAGGCCAGATAAAAATATCTTGGATATGAATTAAAAGAAAATTACCCACTAAAGAGCTAAAATCCCTGAATTTCTCACTTAAAGTTGGTCAAAACCATTAATCGAAACTGGTAACATGTCCAAATGGAACCCCAAGGCTGTGTCATGGCAGGCAGCAAACACTCTTCAAGGTTTTATACCACCCTGAGGACGGCAGTTGAGCCACAGTGGCACGGGCACACCTTGGCAGCACCACGGACACAATGATGTCGATTCCATTTGTAAACACCTTGGTCCCGACCCAAAGTGCTTATACCTAAGCACACTTGTAGACCTTGTGAAGCCAATGCAATTACTGGAGAAATATTCTACTGTGAGATTCATCCTGTGCATCTCTATGTTCTTCCCTTTACTTTTTCTAACCTAAAGGTCTAGACACCTTATTCTTCCTGAAGGATTCTTCCCTTCCTCTAGAAGGGCTGATTTTTTACTATGGTCATACAGAAAATCATCATTATCACCACAATAAAGTAAATTAAATAGATGAACAAGAGAAATCTATTGATTGCATGAGGTGTAGTCCTTCACTTCTACTCTTTCCTTTTTCAGATCGCAACTGTTTGGAACAAGGATCCTGCTTGTCAGTAACCTGTGAAGCAGCCAACGTTAACTTGTCATTCTAGTAGAAATAATAACAGCCAAAATATTAGGAACCATATAATGCAATTTGCTACATTATGATGCATTTGGATAGCAACTGTAAAGTTGACATTTTTTACACCTTTTTAGGATTTATCAAGACACAACCCACAATTTTACTGTGTTCATTACCACACTAAGATCACCATTTTTCTAGTGACTTGCCCAAATTTTGATACCAGAAAGAATGAAACCCTCTTAAGTCTGCTTCTGCTATCTTATTTTTACAAAAGAGTGTAAAGGAATACTGACACAGGGCTCTGTCAATCATAGTAACAGTAGGAGATTCTAACATTGCAGTAATTTCACTAGATTGCATTTTGATGTGCTTTCAAACTGCTCCAGAGTCATCCCTGTCTCCCAGTAGCTTGTTGGATTGCTCCAGGAGATACCGGATTGTCATTATTACTGATCGTGGCCAAATGCTGTTGGTACAGTGCTCAAGGTCATTTGCAGCTTACCTCTGCATGTGCTGGGTGATGTACAGCAGCGCTCAGCTGCGCTGATGGGTTCATCCTTCTCCGAAGGCAGTGACCAATGTTGAGCAGCTGGCTGAAAGGCTGTTTGATCTTCCTACTGCTTTGCAGGCAATACCACACTGCTCAGGAAGGGGAAAAAAAAAAAAAAAAAAAAGACCAAAAAAAGGAAAAAAACCCCCAACATTATTGAAAAGATTTATCAGCAAACGTAGTAGAGCCATGCTTGACCTCCATATCTTCTCTTGTTCCCCAAAGGCAGCACATGTAAGATATTTCCTGTCTTCCGTGTTACTGACTGGAATGCATCACAAAGTCCAAATTTGCAACCTGCTGTCTGTTTTAGTCATTAGGCATGACTGACTTTGTCTCTTGATGAGAGCTGCAGCCAACTGTTCACTCTTGTAATGCATAATTTTTTCAGTATTTCCCCCCTCCCCTGAACAAATAAGCAAAAAACCCCCCAGCCAGGCTGAAAGCTGAAATTCAGTCATCAGCCAAGGCTGCTGTCTCTTGCAGTATCTTATTTCCGCATCAGCACATCACACTCTGCTCCAGACCACCAAAACATTAGTCATGGGGAGGGGGGCACACACACATGAGGGAACGACACAAATTCAAAGGTTACTGAACAATAATTAAAAGCATCTACTAGATTTCAAAAGAGCTGATCAGCCCCAATGCTTATGCGACTGAGCACGAAAGTTGGAGTTTACTGGCTGCAACTTGGTTCTACATTCACTGATCTGTCAATTACATCCATGCATTGTGATCTTTATATTATTCTTAAAAATTATGTCTGCTCTGCAGACATGCCACAAGTTATGAAATTAAGCTATTATGTTATCTTTGCCAGCTGCTGCACCTTGGAATTTTGTTCACGAAAGAGTTACTTGATATTTTAACCTTTGATCTACGGGGCCGCTCTGCCATTGCAATAAAAGTTTACTCCATGAGCAGCAAAATGAGCAGAACATGATTTCCTATCTATTTTTGCCCTTTGTCCCCTAAATCTCCTTCCAGTGCAATAAGGCTGGCCATCTGCTGTTCCCCTATACCAGCCTGAGCTGCGGATACCTGCAGCGGTCAGTCTGGAGCTGGAGACATGGGTTGGCCCAGCAGCTCCTGTCAAACCCACGAGGTAACTGATAGTTTCTGACGGTGCTTCTGTCAATGTGGGCACCAACATGGATCTGTTCCTTTTATCCAGTTCCCAGCACTCGTAGACCTCAAAAGCACTAAGGTGATTAAATCCCATCTCAGATTTGGTTGAAATTGCTGAGCCATTTCCAAGGTTATGAAGGGGAGATGGGACAGCAGCTTGGGAGGTGGACCACAGAGGGCTGGCATGCTAGGTTAAAAGTAACCTATTTCTCTCATTCAGCACAAATATCCAAATCCTCACAATCAGAAGTAAAACAGCCTTTGACTACGTTGCACTAACAGTTTGGCAGCTCCTTTGTAAATTATAAGGCAATTTGATATTTTTCAGTTTTTTGAATACTAATTTGACATCAGTCATTGCAAGCAAGTTGAAAAGACCTAAGGGTCAACTCATCCATTCATGTGCAAACACAACTGTGTCATTTATCCATGTCCCACCTTGTAAGTGAGAGACAGGCTTTATTTTTTTTAATGGTTTGAAATTTCAAGATAGAAAACTGACAGAATATCTACCAGTTCCCTTGTTTGGTTAAAAATGTTGGTCTGAAGGGAGCAAAAACATCGAATTCCGTTCTTCTACAACAGCAGGAGTTTCAGTCCTTCCGTTTTAGGAAAAGTTGCAGGATCCCAGACACGAGTCACCTCTTTGGAAGAAAAGGGTGGAATATTCCAACTATTTTTGCCGAAGGACTTCACCAAGAGGTAGAAGGCTTTAATGGAAAGTGTCTAGTCATGCCATGCATCTCCTGAACTCACTATTTCCCACCTTTGCCTGACCGTACCCATTTACTTTGAAAGTTGTGAGCTCTGGTGGAGTAGGGATGCTCAGGTAGTTTATACTGTTGTGTTCCCACTTGCAGATAACACTGCGCAGTTCAGTCCCTCAGCCGTAGACTGCAGGCTGATAGCCTAAATTATTCTGTTGGGAATTACTTTCCCTATAGCTTGAAGTAATTAATTGACTCTCATTACCTGTTTTAGTTCTGGATTTTCTCATTAATTTTAAACAGATACTAAACAGATCATTTTGGGGAAACTTTCATAGTGAGAATTACAAGCATCTTTAAAACAAGAAGATCGTTGCTAAGAAGCATTTTCCTCTAATTCAGTTAAATTAAAAACTGTGTGAAAACAACCAATAGAACAATAAGATCTGCTTGACTGACAGCCAAGGCAGGCTATCTTACTAGCAGAAATTACTTAGTTACTTTATGATTCATGGAAACTTGTGTTCCCACCAGTCACATGAGTTAGTTATAAAGCTTTGCGTTAGGTTAATACAACCAAGAAAACCCCACATCTCCATAACTTTAGACTATATGGCAAATTGTTGTCATCTTCCCATACTAGAAAGGATATTTCTAGTATATTGATGATAGATCCAGAACTGGAAGGGTACAATGGAGACTGAGTGTTTGGCTCTAGCATTGCCACCAGATGCATTTGTAGTGTCCCTTGGGCATTTACGTAACCTTGGGTTTTACTCGTGAAGTACAACAAAATCACGTATCCTTTTCTTTAATACCCTTTTCATTGTCTGTGAATTATATCTCGTTTTTGGGTTATGACAAATGACAATTTCAGTTTCACATCCAAATGGGATTTGTGATGCCACACAAGCTCTGTATTTAACGCTTTACATCACCACATCTATTTTAAGTAAGCATCTATACACACTCCAGATACTGCGTTGAAGCCTCACTGACATTAAGCAGCAGCAAGTCCTGTCCACTGAGGCAGGGAATATAGCTTTCATGTACTTTGAGGCGGATTGGCCAAACCCTCATGTGTCCATTCTCAAGCACAGGCATTAGTCCTTTTTTCTGTTGGTTTAGATAAATCGACTGTGCTGTTCATAACTCTGCTAATCACAGGCACATTACTCAACATATAGTTTGGAGAGTTTTCAACTGCCATTATGAAGTATCTTAAAGAGAAGGGGCAACCACTGTGTTTCAAAACTTTGGCTGCCCATTTTGACCATCTGTGTAAATCAGCAAACAAATTCCATATTCACTTCTAAGATACAACCCAAAATTTACCATTGTTGCCTGACAGATATCCAAAGAGCATAGACAGGAATGCAACTTAACCCAGCAATACCCAGGCCTCTTCAAAAACAAGTGGAGCTACTTGGCTAATTAATGGGTAAGCACGTCACTCCAGATAAACAAGATCGGATGGACAAGATGGATGACTGCAAAAAATAACCAACAGCAGTTTGACAAGAGCGAACCAACACTGCCCATCAGAAGGGAGAGCAGCGGGTCAGCAGAAGAGAAAAACCTGTGGATGATAACCAGTAATGTTTTATGTATCGATTTATTTTATGTGTGCTTTACAGAGCTCACTGGCATAATTTTTTTTTCATTTTATCAAAAATCAAGATAAATTCAAAAATAAAAATGAAAGTGATTTTTAGGAGCTTGGATGTTAGCAAGAGAGTAGACTCAAAGTTAGCGAGAGAGTAGACTCAAAGACATTAGTATTAACCTATGTATTTTGGGGAAACGTAGAGCCAAAGTAATGCCTATCTTCTATAAATTGCATCATTTATATGAATTAATCAGTGCCCACAGACTAAAGCAAATCGGAGAAAGGAAAAAGTAGTCCTCGTTTTCATCATTGAAAGAAATATGATGGGGCTGAGGGAAAAAATAAGCCTGGCACATTAAAAATCACTGTTAGGAAAAGGACTACTGGTCTGATTGCAGCTCACATGTGATTCAGTCAACTGCCCGTAACCATGAGATTGGCACTGTTTAAATTCACAGTTTTTCAGAAGGAAGAGGCTTACTCCCTATTCATCTTTGCCACCATCTGAAGAATTAAGAGTGTGCCTGGTGATGAAGAACAAATTAATCATGTTTATTGTGACAACCATGACTGTTATAAAACAGATACTCTTACAGCACATGCTAACCTCCCACATACTTTTTCTTTCTTTCATCAAAACTTGTTGAACGTTCAGTTCAGGCCCCCTGAGACGGATGTCTAGAAAAGTGCTGATTCCAGAAATAAATCCATTTCAGGTACATGCAACAGAAGTTGCTTGTAATACACTATTTGCAGTTGTGAGTCTAGAGGTACTGTTTTTCTCACATCTGAACTCATGCAGTTATTTCTTAAAGAATGGCTTTGAAGAGTCTTCAGGAACAACCAGCTGTGTAGAAAAATAGATAACTGAAAGATATTTATTTCTTTGATTTAATTCAATAGTTGATTCTTATCTAAATACTTACTCTGTGGTGGAAGAGGCTGAGGACAGGGAGAAATTAGGAAATTTCTGAACCAAGGTCAGCTCAAGCACAGTCAATATGAGTTTACTGTCAAAGCTAATATTCAAAGTTTTCAAATGGGCTAAGGAAAGACTGTGGAAAGAATGCCTGTGGACTGAAAAAAATGGGAAAGCTTTGAAGTAGGGAGTTAGAACTGACACACAAACTCTTGTCCTGAAAACAACTCCTTCCTTGACATTGTGAGGTGTTAACAAACTTTGTCCAAGAAGAATCAGTGGAAGAATGGCCATAGCCGTCCCTTACCTTCCCTGGCCCTACAGAGCACAACGTGTGCCCAAGCATAGGAGCGTTTGCTGCTGCACACCCCACCCAGCCTATGATGTTCCAATCTCGGCTAGAGAATCACGTTCCTATTTCATCATTGCTGCCTCACGGACACACCACAACGACATCAATGCTCCTCAAGCAGAACCACTCCATCCTAGCTAAGACAAAGGGCTTCACTATCATCTGGTACCACTCAATCTAGGCCAAAAAGAACAGTTACAGCCTAATTTTTCAGTCTTTCCACACTCGGATCATGCTGCATTTCTCCAAGGCTAAACAGCAAATAGCTGTGCTACCCACATGCCCTGCATACTCTGACATTTAGGAACAGTGACAATGTAATGCTGACTGTTGCAGTGGGTCATTTTGAAAAGATCTTCCATAGTGACAACATGATGATAAAACTTACTTGTCTGCCCTGTGCTTCAGTCATCACAGGCAGGTAAATGAATACAAAGACTGGGAGGGAGAAAGCAAAGTCAGTACAGAAAAAGCGGTGTTGTACACTGGGCTGAGCTCGCTAGACTAAATCACGTCTAACTTACTACTGGCATCACACTTCATGGTCTCTGGCAGAAGAGTCTGTTGCACCAGGTAAGTGTCAGGGATCCAGATTCCTAAATATTCTTACCCTGCCCTGTTGGTGAAATTGATGAATCTCTTTTATAGCTATAAATATAGCCTGCCTTGATTTGTTTCCACCCACCATTAACAAGATGCAGTCCTATGCTCACAAGTTCCACTGTGAAGCAATGGGACAGCTGCAATCTTGCTAAAAAAACACAAGGAGGGTAATGATGTCACTCTGTCATTTGCTCCTTTATAACTGTCAAAGGGCCAACTGCATTTTATGCATCAGACTCCACCAACAGTTTGCTTTCAGGCAAACTTCTTACAAATTAAAGAAAGTCTTAATGAATGGCTTAACACCATAAATAAATGGTGTTTATTACCAAAACCATAACTGGTTTGGATGTACCTTGCTGCTGAAGACACTAGAGAGGACTCAGTCTGACAGACTATTGTAAAGCAATGAAGTTTCGAAGCAAGACAACCGAAGAAAACTGAGTTGCTAAATGTTAAAACCAAATTAATCTCCCTTGCATGGAGAATCAGAGGCCTAAAGTAAATATTTGAGTCATCTGATCCACACGCTGTAGCCACAACTCATTAGGTATCAGCTAATTACAGCTTTGAAAGATTCCATGGAGTGACACAAGGCAGCCCGAGATGTATTTAGTTAGTTTTACAACTGAGGAGCCTGAGAAACCCTTGGGTTCTTTCCTACAGTCAACAGCTTCAACAAAGAGCTTCTTTATTAATTACAACCACATCTTGTCCTTTTTTATATATGAGAAACACTATGATCCTTATAAAAACTATAAAACAGCCATTGTCATTTAGGGATGCTATTAATCAAAGCATTCTCGTGTGTTTTCCCTTCACAGCTCCCTTGCCTTGATTTCAGTGTAACAGCTCATTGGTTTTTAACTAGAAGCAGAATGGCCATGTGCAGCCATTGCAGAAGGCTCAGGATTTTGATTTCAGTGCAGGAAACGCTTAGCTGCGATCCCTCTTGCAAAGGGGAGACCCTGAAGTGTCTGCCAGCATTACCAGCACTGTAACGATCAATCTAACAAAAAGGATTGAAAACAGCTACTTCATTCTGAAAGTAACTTTCACATAGTTGCTTCTCTCATTCTCCACCCCTGGAAAGATCAGTGCAACAAGCAGGAAAGAAGCTAAATTCTTTTTGCACTATCCCAAACAGGTTATGTCTGTGATCCAGACATGACATAAATGACAACCTGGAATAGTCAGACTCAAGATTAAGAAAAACTTTATAACATTAAGGGCAA
Source organism: Phaethon lepturus (assembly GCF_000687285.1). Lineage (NCBI taxonomy): Eukaryota > Metazoa > Chordata > Aves > Phaethontiformes > Phaethontidae > Phaethon > Phaethon lepturus. The sequence goes on from NW_010533764.1 coordinate 169,409, forward strand.
GCAGTTGACTAATGAAGCTGAAAGATTGTCATGATTGGAGATATTTAAGGACAGTTTAGACAAGCATCTGTTAGGAATATTAGTGTAAATATTCTGCTTTGGGGCACAGGAATGTGGATTAAATGACATCCTGAGATCCTTTCTGATTGCCTGATTCTACAATGCAACAGCCTCCCCTCCCACGTTACCCATCCTCCATTTTAATAGCCTTCTGTACAATTTTTAAATTCCTTCACAATTCTCCCAGGAACTCTGCATAGATATACTTGCAAACCCTGAGGAAGACTGAAATCTCAGTTACTTGGTAATAAAAAAAGGAAAAAGAAAAAAGAAATGGGATCATTATCTCACTGAGAAGTAAAAAATGAGGCAGAAGATGCACATGATAAAAGAAGATACCACAACCACATTAGAATAAATTATGAGTTACAACAGGGATATAAATCCTGTTAGCAGGTTGGCAGAAACCTGACATTTTTCATTTCTCCATAAAGCTGTTATACATGCCTACTGGACTAGAGAAGTAAGACTAGTGCTGCCAGTTTGAGTCATAGCCAATTCAGGTGAGTTGCAAAGTTGCCCTCTGTTTGGGTCCATGTTGGACACTTTCACTCTACACCAGCTAATTTAGTGCTGCAGTAGATTAGCTCTGAAGCATCACTACGTGAAACATTTTTCAAGGCGCCTAGAAAACAGCTGATAGAGGAAAACTTCAGAGTAACTTATTTATCCCCGCCCTCCCCCCTAAATAAAGTAGGAACTGTTTAGTTCAGATTCACTGCTTAAAGCTCCCAGTTTGTTACAGAAGTCCTCTGAGCCTTGACTTCAGCAGCCCATAACCAGGTCACCAGTTATCACAGAAACACAGAGGAGAGAGCCAAAAAGGACATCGGTTAGTCCTTTTCCCTGCCCAAAAGATCCAGCACACAGGAAGAGGACAGCTGAGTAGGACAAGCCAGCAATAGCATGGTTCTTCCATGTGGTTTTATGGGGCAGTTAACTTTTATTACCTGGTAATTACTGAGTAAGACTTCAGACAAGCTGACTCTACAGCCCACATGGCAACAGACTTGTGTGGGCAGTCAGCTCACAAAAGTCATTCTGCAAGACTAATGTTTCAGAGGGGAAAGTCAGTCCATTAGGAAAGCCAAGTTCAAGAATATAGTTTAGCCATACTTTAATACTACCATTAAAGATGATAAATATAAACTTTCAAGTTTAAAAACCAACCAAACAAAACAAGCTTGCAAAACAGAAGCCAAAGAATAGGAAGAAGTTACCAGGTACAGGCTGCAAAGATGAAAAGTACAAAATATCTTAAGAATAAAAAAGACTGGACAGCAAGTGAACAGGGATCAGATCACAAAAACGTGTCTGTGAACAGAAAAAAAGAGCTTTTGAGTTGAGGTGGGAAGGCTAAGATCCATGCTGCAGAACAGACGTGTGCTTATACCACCATCACTAAAGTTGGTACAGCAAGGAGGAGCAAAGAAGAGGAAAGAGACAGCCTTAGAAGAGGAAGAAAGAAGAAATATTGAACATGCACATTTTTCAAAGCAGAAGCAATATAATCCAGAAGTACATCAGCTGTTGCTTTAAAGCACTGGGTATTATTACCAAGGAAGTTGCTTGATATTTTTTTCTTCTTTAATGTTCACTACTACGGTACTATTTATTTCTTGATGTAATCAATAATGTGAAATATGTGTGAGCAGAACACATTAATACTTGAAAGATCAGTACTAACATTCTTCTCTGTAGAGGCACTGAATATTTTTTAAATGAACGCCTTGGCATTACTTTCCGTAAACTGATGCCAGTTAACTAGTTTTGATCCTGTATACCTGTTTCAAACTTTACTTAAACCTTAAAGCTAAAAAGATATCAAACAATCCTGAACCATGTGATAAACAGATGCCAAAGTCATATAATTCCCAATCTCTTCTGTTTTTTCTTTGCAATAAAAAGCAAAAACTACGTTTGATTTACTGTGCACTCAAACGTTGGGAGAATCCAGGAACATGTGGGATCAGTTTAGGTCAGGATCAAAACCCCATAATTTAGCTGAGAGCAGCTTCCAAACTAAGCTCATATTTTTTCAGACTGTATTTATAGTGCAGTTACTGTGTGCCAGTACATCATTAAATGTCCTAAGAACTGAAACAACCCTATTCTTTATTGGGAGGTTTTTTTCCCCTTAAGTTAGAAATATCCATTCTAGTATAATTCTGCATGAATTGGCAACACTCACAGTATTTGGTCCCCATCCGATCTCCAGATCTGATGGCTGCTAAGCTGTCTACAGACTTTTCTTGCTGCTGGTAAGAGATCACAGTCTCCTGTTCTCACTTGTTAACATCCACCTCAGCCTGGCCATGACCATTGCTCCCACTGACCAGCTTGAAGCGGGAAGTAGATCTGGAAAAAAGCATAAGAGACTTGGGATCAAAGTGAGTGTCTGGTTCCACCAGGAGTGCATCAGCCTCGATTAGTCTGTTGAGAAGAGGGAGGGATGAACTACAAAAGTGTGTGTGGGGGAAGAAAACCAAAAAACCCAAAAGCTAAACAAAGAAGCCTTGAACCATTCATGCTGTTGTCTGACCTACTGCCCCAGAATGCAGGATGGGGAGCGAGAGGACTGACACTGATTTCCAGCACTATGTTTGTGCTATAAACCTCTCTCATGGGCTGCTCCATCTGTACGATACAGATAATGACGCAATTTTCAAACATTCTGGTTTCTATACTGTGTGCTCAGCCACATGGTATTGTTTGAAAGTCTGATTATTTACGATCCTGCTGCATTAAAGCATCAGACTAAGAAGAGTGTTGTGCAAGAGACAAATTTGACACGGATCAAAGATCTTAGTTTAACGTACTTATTAAAGGAACGGTGCTTTTTGATAAATGCTGAGAGCCAAAAACTTGTCCTTATCACACAGAAGTTGCTGTCTGTAGGGAAAGGCATGATGAGAGTAACGCTGGCTGGCAAAGTCAGCCAGCTGACTCAGTATCTCTCTTGAACAACACTGGGACATGCTGAGCTCAGGAAGCAGTGGAAGAATGAGCAAAATCATGTCATAGACTAAATCAAGAGACACTTCTGCTTTGCAGAGTCTACAGCTGTTGCAACATCCACAAACTTATTTGAAACAAAAACATAAGCTGAAAATGAGCTATTGGAAGATTTTTTTTTTCCTTTCCTTTCACCACTTGAATGTGTACAGAAGATATAGTCTGTGTATTAAATGGTTTCCTAAGAAGAAAGTGACAGAGACAGGAATAAATACCCTGGGATTTATGCAGCCAGTGCACATTCAGTGGCAGGAAACTTTGGCAGGTTGTTATATGCATTCAAGAAATGGTCTCTAATGTCTGACTGGAAAGCACTGCAATATTCAGTGGGATGTACTGAAAGGCAGCCAACATGGCAAGCATCTTGGGTACTTCTATGGCAATAATTAGGTTTATCAAACTTTAACTAGTGATGACAAAATATTTTTAGCTTGTAGTCATGAAACGGGCAACAAACATAAAAGTCTGCTACTTCATACTAACATATGTTTGGTCTCAAGACGTTAAGTATTCATCTGTTTCCAAATTGTGTTAAAAATTAAAAAAACAAACCTTTTTTTTCCTGTACATGCTTTCGAAGCATGCCAGTCTGGACAAAAATTATGGCTTTGCTGGACTTCTTATCTCTCTGATATTTCTCACAACATAATGGCTTCAGTGTAGACCTACAAGGTAAAACACAGTTTTAAGCATGGATAACAAAATTGAGCCTTCAATCAATGTGGATTTCTTGACAGGAGGAAAAAAAAAAAACCAACACTTTAACACATCGATCACATTTTAGCTGAAAAGAAGTTCAGACTGTTGTGATACAGACAGCAAAAGGCCTGCAATCTTTTTGCTTCCCTGAAACAAACAGAAATAATGACTAGATTTTTAACTCCACTTTAAAAAGTCTGACTCCAGATCCAACAAAAATAACTACAATTTAAATTATTCTGTGAAAACAGACAAACCTGAAGTCAAGCACAAACCTCTTGCCTATTACTGGTTAAAAGAAGGAGCCATACAACTCTTCTGATAGCCCACTACAGTCTTAGTGATATTCATTACATCAGCAGGTAGTTTTGTGAATGTGGCTTTTCAACCTTAGCATCAAGAAAACCAATAAATAAAGTAAGCTAAATTTGCCTGTGATCCTATAGGACTTTTTTCTTAAAGCAGCCAGAAAAGCCAAAAATAAACCCAAAACAACCCAAACCCTCAAGAATTTCACTACTGAGCTATAATATATTAAATCATAGATATGAGTCAACAATATCATGCTGCTGGGAAAAAATGGAAAACCATTCTGGGAAAAACATACAGAAGTATCATCTGTAAAACACATGGTATAACGCTTGCATTTGGCTGGGTGGTGGGAAGCAGGCAGCTCAGCTGTGGGCACCATCATCCCAGAAGGATGTGGACAGAACTGAAAAAACCTGGAGAACAGGAACAAGGATGAGGAGGGGTCTGGGGAAAGCGGCTTATGAAAAAAGACTGAAGGATTGGGGCTGCTTGTTCTGAGGAGCAGAGAAGCAGTCCTCTTTGTGGTGGTCTTTATACGTGTGAAGAGCAGTTAGGAAGAAGGGAATAGTTTCCTCCACAACTCCAGCCCCTTGGATAGCATTAAGCTCACTGAAGAACATGAAGTGCCAGAGACAAGACTGAGACAAGCACCCCTGCTGTGACATCTAGTATACCAGGAATTATAAGTTTGTGCAATACTATTTGGCTACTTTCTGAAAAATTCATCACGATCTTGCTAGCTGATGCATTCCTTGTACACATGTAAGTGTTTGCTCTGAAGATGTCTTCACCCATCGCCAAAGGAACAGAGTGCTCAGCATTTCCTTCTGGTGTCCACCTGGCCCTTCGTTTCAAGCTGCTTCACTTTGATGTTCCTCCTTTCTGTTTACTGTTATTAGCTCATTAGTGGTTTGCCTGTCTTTTTCCTGAGCCTGCTCCTCTGGTTGTTGGGAAATGTGCTGAGTTCCCTTTGCTGACTCAGAAACATGTTGCACTTCTCCACTAGGAGCAGCTAAAGAAACAGGAGTGATCCAGTAGTTTCCACAGACTGATCAGGTTTCTCAAAAGATGTGCTGCAAATTAAACGAATTCAGTTAAAATAATTTATGACTGGCAGAGCTATGACTGATAGATTACCTGGTCTGGAAAACCAGGGGAAATATGCTGAATACGACTGGAAAGTACCTAGAGCTTATTTAAATACAAACCAGCTAAATGCAAAAGTCAAGGCAGCCAGGAAGAGGCACATTTAGCATCTGTCTACTAGCTACCGCAGCAGAGACTAAACCTAGAGAGCAAGAAAGAAACAGATGAATGGCATTTTTGACAAGCACGAAGTTAATCATCCTGCATAGCACATTCAGGGTCTCAGATCTCGGAGATCATAACAAATCCCTTTAGATGCAGTAAGTTTGTTCCTCTCATGGGATAAGGACCTAATGAAAAAATTAAGTTGTCAGATAATCCAGGAAAAATTACAAAACAAACTGCTATTTATGCTTGGTACCCTCAATGCAATGTCTTCTGTGAGAGTATCATGTCCTGGAAAACATTTCTACAGTTCCCGGGTATTTCAGTTATCTTCCCAACACCACAAGCCCTTTTACAGATAAAGGCAAAAAGGTAAAATTACAGAAGAATCACAGAATCACTAGCTTGGAAAGGACCTTCAAGATCATCAAGTCCAACCATTAATCCAGCGCCACCATGTCCCCTAAACCATGTCCTGAAGCGCCACAGCCAGGCGTGGGGGGAACACTTCCAGAGATGGCGACTCCACCACCTCCCTGGGCAGCCTGTTCCAATGCCTGACCACTCTCTCGGTGAAGAAATTTTTCCTAATATCCAATCTAAACCTCCCCTGGTGCAACTTGAGGCCATTTCCTCTTCTCCTATCCCTAGTTACTTGGGAGAAGAGGCCAACAAAAGAGCTTCTACCACAAACAGAAACACCACAGATGTTTCAGTTAACTGAAAATAAGACATTCAGAAAGTTCCTGACACTCCTACTTCAGCTATCTAGCTGCAGATTTGGGGCATATTCACAGTACAATTAAACCATCCCAAACAGCTAAATATTTTTTTCCCATTATACAGTGTGGTCCTTGTTAGCTATTGCATGGACAATTAAGGGGCATTCCCTTTTTCCTCGATCAACTTGTATTTTAACAGCACTTGAATGTCTATGTCCAATTTCATCTTCATTTATATTAAAACTTCTGTGGTAGAAAGAAGGGTTATTAAAACTCGAATACAAAAATCCAAAAATTATTTCTCCCTTTTTCTTTTCAAGTTCAGTTTTAATAGCGCACCCCTTGTCCACCTGTGGGAGGCCAGCAGTTCTTCGCCACCCCAGATGACTAAAACACAAAACCCTCTAGGTTACAAATCCAAAAACTACTTTTAGTGCACAAATCGCTGTGTCTTCTGCCAAGGAAAGGTTTGTGTTAGATCTGATGGGAACAGGGCTCAGAATTATGAAACCAGCGTCTAATGCAAGGAGATAATTCATACAACTAGTTACATTCCCTGTAGAAAATCAGGACACAGTATCTGTCCCTCAGGACTATTAATACATACAGTTATTAAATCTCTGTTAAAACTTTAACAATCAGTTGGAGACTAATAATATTGCTTATAAGAATTAAAGGCAGATAGCAAATTCATTCCCATTCTCCCTATAAGCCCTATTAATGATGGGATATATTAAATCTGTGTTTTAATTTGAAGGCTCTGAACATTTGCAAAGTTTCAAATAATAGTAAGTACTGAAAATTTAAACTATTGGCTGACAAACCCAGCTCCACAACACCTTACACAGGCTCAACTGACCGGCTGAGGCTGGCTGTGTAAAGGTACCACCCAAGTCCTTCGTAATAATGCAAAAAGTCACTTAGAGGAAACACTTGCTCAGGATCAGGTATATCCCCAGCTGATCCACTTCTGAAATCAACTCTGCCAAGCTATTTCTTGAGTTTTTTGTTTGTTTTAACCTGGGGCTGAACAGGCAAACATGCTTAACCAAGCAACAGCGACCTGCTGATTGCGAAGAGCGGAGGAGGAGCACACAGGAA
>NW_010533764.1:176599-203249 GCF_000687285.1 Phaethon lepturus
GCAGGAGATCAAAGGAAAGCTACTTCAGCAGTAGTTCACACTCCCTCAACTCAGCAGTGGAAAAGACCTGGAGGGGCAGTTTGATCCATCCTGATTCAGCTATGCCATTTATATTGCCAGGACTCTGCAGCTACAGGTCAACTAATACCTCTGCTTCACAGTTATTCGTCTTTTAAAGATCACCAACAACGCAAAAAAACACCCACCTTTTTATCTGTTGTGAGCTGAAGGAACTGCTGCCACTTGACCAAGCTTTTCTGTGACAGTACTGTGGGGTTTTTCCCAGTGTAAATTAGGCTTCTCAATATGAATTCCTTGAGAAAGAGACTTTGTCTGCCTCTTCTGCTCTCTAAACCCAATATGCAAGTTTTTTGGGAATTATTCTCTAAACAGCTGAATCGGTAGCAACTGAAAGGATTTTCTTCTTGTGTGAAAGCATAGCAGTGCTATTTTTAAAGAACTATTTATGTAATGTATTTCTTAAATTAACAATTTTGCATTTAAATGTTACTCTACAAAATTAAGATTATTCCAAGCACCATCACTCACTTGCGGCAGCATGATTCCCACTTGAAATTTTGGGGGACCAGAAAAAGGGAGTGGGTAAGGAGAGAAAAAGAAAAATCTTTTTCAGCATTATATGTTGATGAATCAAAAAATGGAAACATTTTTCAAACAGATTTTCTACGTGCAAGTATCCCAGTTTCCCAGCAACTCTTGTTAGTGACATAATGTTAACTTTGTGGGAAAGTAGCTCTGCACTACGCTCTCTGGACAAGAAGCTAAGAGTTTTCCTGGAGCCTATTCATAACCCTGCATTTGCATTTGATAAATTGCTTCATTGTTATACCCTTTCCCCTTTAATTGTCACAATAAATTATTCTTGTATTACATTAAAAAAACATTTGTTTTAAAATGCTAATCTTCCAGTATTTTCTGTGTCTTTAGACCAGAGGCTTAGTCAAAGTTTTCCTAAATGTCCAGAAAGTTGTTTAGGTATTTTCCTCAAATAAAAAACATTTTACATAGGCTAAGTTTCTCCTACATTTTTATAAGACTGGCAGTAACTTTAATAGCATTATTTTAATAGCTTTTAAACAAAATAAAGCATTTCATTATCTAGACCACTATTTAAAGCTAAAAGAAACTGAGTTATAATATTGTTGTATCCATAACGACAGATAAAATTTTTCCTCCATGTGTTTTCTATTTATATACCAAATATTTGTCAATACCCAAACTGCTTTCACAATTTCTTGAAAGAAAAGCACAGGATCCAAGCTTCTTCTAATTTATGCAGTCGCAATTTTTTTTTTTTAACATAATGGAGTTATTCATACCAGAGTGAGCAGGACCACACTGTGTGAGCTGGATCTTAAAAATAAGTATTCCAACCAAGCTAACCTTAAGGTGAGTGTTGCTTTGTAACTTTCTAATAGAAATTCATCCAGATTAATCCTCTATCACAGTTTCATCAGCCTTTTTGGGACAGCAGAGAGACTCCTCCAGGACATTTAGAGCTACCCAGGCAAGCAAGGTGGGCAATCAGGCAGAGATCTGGTTTCTGCCACCACCCAGGACACGACGACTAACGCGCATATTTGCACAGGTTTTATGATCGCAAACCACAAAAGTGGGAGGGTTATGTGCTCACCGCTTCTGGTGAGGAGCACAACACAACACAGCCCAGCCCTGTGTGATGCTGGGGTATCTAATCAAGCGCTGCGCCTCCTCTCCCCTCCTCGCAGACCCATGTGGTCCAAGCCCAGCAACCCCTTGGGTACTGCCGCATGCAGCAATGATCATCCACCTGCAGCTTGGGAAACACCCAGTTCACGCATGCTTCTGCTCCTCTGCAACCCTTGCTACTTAAAATTCAGGTTTTCCCCAAGTAGTCTGTAAAATTTTTCTCCACTTAACCTTAAATTGCCTTTCTCTCCTGCTCACAACTTGAGCTGAAAGGAAAAAAGTAAGCTTGGCTTGTCTTGATGCGTCAAGAAATAAAACCAGCTTTAAACAACTGCAAAACAGCAGAAGTAGGTTTCAGTGGGACTTGTAATGTGCTGTGAATTATACTCACGCTTAATTAAATTACCTTGCTGAATCAGGTCCTAAATTAAAGTAAGAGATACTCTTCGATGTTTATTTGGCTCGGATAATTAAAGAAAGTAACAAAATGAGTTTTTAGAGCTAATGTAAATTAAAGTTTTAGTAATTAAATATTTCTTTATTCAAGTACCTGGCATAACTCTTTGGTATACAGCAAATGTAGGAATAGGTGAACAAAATTCTTCAGTTGCTATCCCCTGCTACAGAAACCAAATGGGGAAATTCTTAAGAACCAACCTTACCTCATCCTGAGCCATTTGGAAATATTTTCTTTCAAGACACTAAATGGCCTTTTGTGTCTCCTTTGTACTCCCCAGTTCTGGGTTCCATCTGAAGCCAACAAGTGGGAGCATGAGCTATTTACTTATTTACTTTAAGCTTGGTAAAATGGGAGAGATTTTGAAAAGGCTGGTTTCTTCTTGAGAGGGGTATGAAATTTCATACTGGCTTTTATTGAAACCAGTTCACATATCACTGCTCTTTCTTCTCCCTACCCCCATCTCTCCCTCCCATCCCCATAATTTGCACAGTTATGCACCAAATATGATATAATAAATCAGACTCCCCAGAGATCTAGAACACATATCTACTCCATCACATGAGGGCAACTCCACCCAAGGCTGTGAAATGGCATTAGGGTAGTGGAGAGTGGAATATGCTTTGCAGCATTGACTTGAATTAAACTGGAATTGAAAATAGAGACCCCTGAACAGAGTCTCTTTCTGCAGCACTAATAAAATCTGTATTTTTGGCAGCAGCAACCGACAGCTGGCTGACACACTGAAAATAGAAACCCTTCCTCTGGCTGGTGTCACCCCTTTTCTTCTCAGGGCTGCCAAGAACCACAGGTCTCTGCTGGAGGGGAACACCCATCGTGGCCAGGGAATGCCCCCACTCCTGCCTCCTGCCCTGTGTGGTGGGAGCTGCCCCTGCCACCACCGCGCCTGGTCCTCCTCGCCCCTCCTCAGCCAGCACAACTCTTGCCGTGAGGTGGGTGCTGCAGGCAGATGTGGCTCTCACCTGCTGCTTCAGGCACTCTGGCCGGTAAACCCAGCACCTAACCGCTGTACACTTTAGAGCACTGAGCACATAGGGATCTTATCCTACACCCAAAACTGGTTGAGATTAGTAAAACAAAGGTCCCCTCTCACTTGACCATGCAGCCACTTTGGCTTGCAGAAAGCTCTGGCTCAACCTCTCCACACCAGTGGTTGGGGGAAAACACCATCCTTGCCTCCACTTGAATTAACCTCTGGCTCAGCAACACCAAGGAGAAAGACCCCCCTGCTCTCATTTTATTTGCCTTTTATTCTCATGAGCATAACAAAGCATGCTTGCTTTCTGCTGCTCTCAGTTTAGGGCCCCACCAGAACAATTATTAGTTCAGGGATACTAATTCACCTGCTTATGTCCCCAGCTGATGGAAAAAATGTATTTACACAGAAGTGACTGAATGGGGAGAAAAAAATACCAGTAGAATTTTGAAGTTTTCAATGTTTTTGTTTTGATGTATAGTTTAAGTCTCCAATAAACCTTTCTGTAAGTTTAGATGAAATGGAAAATGGGATAAGCTAAGCTCTGTGCTTTGCTGGCATAACCAAAGTTGATGGACCATGCTCATTTGTACTGAAGAAGGCATTGGCTCAGTTGGTTCTGTAGCTTTCCTATACCAGGTTCTTTTTAATTTTTCTTTGTTGTCACCTGTATTTATCATCCACTATATATGTGTATTTCTGCAATGCATCTTTTTCCAGTGGCACCTTGTACGTTATTCCTAGTAGGATACCAGTGAGGATCCCCATAAAGACTGGCTTTATACAGCAGCCTCTGGTCTCCCACAGGACACAAAGAGTAATCATAAACTACTCAAAGGAAATTGTGAAACTCTGCAGCAGCAAGTCCTGAAGAGGAAAAGCACCTGATGATTTGAAGGGCTTCTCTTTAAGTTTCCTGCAACTTGGCATCAGCTATCAGACAACCTGCTGGGAACTCGTCAGTCCCCCCGATGAACCATTACTCATGGTACTATGCTTTTGACAAGCGTCAGAGGCAATGTCAGTAAATAAACTACGGAAGCCAAGAAATACAGGATTCTTTCAAATTAGTATACCTTCAAGATCAAGGAGAAGAAACATTGCCACAGAGGGATCGTTGTCTATTGTGCCTTACCCTTACAAAAATTTTATTGGGAAAAAAACAGACAGTCAAGAGAAAGTTAGAAGAAAGAAAGTGGGCTCAAGGACTGTTTAATCTGGATTGATATTTCTGGTGTGCTGCTGTCAAGTCTCTCACCAGTACCTGGAAACTTTCTAAAATTATTAGAGTAACCTAACACCTTCTGCTAAACTCAAACTCTCTTCAGCCTGCAAACAACTCTGAAAGGCCATACCTGCCTTGTTTCTTCTTGTCCCAAGGAAAACTTCCTAAGTACTTGGCCTTTCAATCACACTGAGATCCTTGCATCTTGGACAGACTTGCAGGATTACTTTGCTCAGCTGATACACTAATTTCTCCTCTCCCATCTGCCAACAAAGATGCTCTCCTTTTTTCCCCAAGCAAGGAATGCCTATTAGCTTCCACATTTAAATCACAGGTTCCTAGAAAGCAATTCATGCTGTGAGCATGAACTATGCCTGGCAAATGGCGTACTCAATTTCTGTAAAGACTCTTCACTGTTGCTGTAATACAAATGCATTCTTCTAAAGCAGAAGCAGGTGACACTGAGAAATTAATTCACAGCACTCTCTCTGCCCTAAGCAGGCCTGCTGGTCACAAAGATGACCTACATGGTGCCATCCTGAGCTCCAGTGAGGCGTATATGGACCTGCCTGTGTCTTGCTGCCAACTGGAGAGCAATGCCTGAGTCCAGAACAGAAGCCCCAGAGGTGTAGGAGGCTTGCACACCAAGCAAGAGGGCAGCTGGTAGAGGAATTCATGGTGTAACACTCACTGGCTTCTGTTCCACTGCTTTTAGTCTCAGGTGTCCAAAGCCCTTTCCTGGATTAGCCCTTAGTTTCCCAAACTGGCAAGTGAATCCACTCAGGAGTAAATCCACTCAGCTGAGCAGTCTATTTTCAACTCCAGGAGAAAAGTTTACCTTCAGGTGACATAACCAGGTTAACAATCATCTTTCTAAATGACAAATGCCCTTTCTTTTCCTTGAAGGAAACACAACTACTCTGTTACACACAGAAAAAATGCACAATCTGTTATATTAATGGATTTAATCCCCAGCCCTCTAAACCTTCCTCTTTTGGACTTCTCCCTACTAATGTTGCATATTTAAGAAAAAACAAAACAACCTCCTGTCAGAAATATGCTCTTGTCACAAATAATGTTGAAGAATTCTATAAACAAAACACTGCAAAGGACCACACCTGGGACTGATCAGCTGCTATGTTTTTACCAAGTGCTTTATCAGTGTGTCCATTCAGATCCCTCAAAATCGCACCACCTATTGCTATCTCCATTTTAGACAACTGCATGCTGAGAACGGAGTACAGGAAACGGGCTTAACTGAGAACGCTGAACATTTATCTTAGTATGAGACCAGCACATCACCGTGCTTATTTAAAGCGGCATAACAGTTTACAGTTGAAAAAAAATCAACTGCATATAAATTTTTTTTTTTCTGATCCAGAAGTAACAGGTTGGGTCTCCTCACAGAGGTAGCCTTTTCATAAACATTTTGTAGAACATTTCAGTTATTTTTAAATGCACAAATATACAGAAAAATATTTATTATTTTTATTATTTTAACCCTGTCATGATGACAGGCATGGGAAAATAAATACAGAAATATTGAGGACTACATATACTACAGCATATGTACGTATGCTGTACGTATCGATGACTTGGGGCAAGATGATCATGACTTATTTAAATCAGGGGCCTCTGATAATCACTGTGCTTGTATAATCCAGTGCTTTTGATTTCTCATCAGCAAACAAAAAGGTTAAATTAAACACTGAAACCCATACAATTATGATAAAACAAAGTGCTTTCTTTCCATCCCTTATTTCATCAACACCGTTTCTCTAACAGTACTGCTAATATTCTATTGCAAATGTCTCAGTATTTGGGTGCAAGGTGGAAGCTGCATTCACTGAACAGTGGAAAAGAGCTTACCTAACATTCGCAGTTCAGAACTGGTCCGTGTGGTACTTTCTTCAGTGCTACGACGTGTGCAATATACTGCAGGGTTAATTAAGTCACATCAACTCCTGCTTCCCTTGGAAAATTATTACGCTGGCTAATAAGCCGTACTGTTATGAGGTTGTATGAACTTATAAATGGCATTATTTTATAATGTCTATTTAGTTTATGCAGCTGTTTGGACACTTTTATATTTGCTACCCACTTTAGGCATGCAAACTATACCTTTAAATCAGATAGAAGTAGCTGGCATGATCAATATACATGCTTTTGTCCCACATCTACTGGAAAAAACATGTTCTGGCCTAAGAAAATATGACCCTGAGGTCAAGGTCAGAGAAATGTATCTAGGAATCTTTACCTGAGCCCAAAAGTACTAAACTTGACTATTCACTATGAGACATTGTGAGTTATACAAATTAATGTGGGTCACAAATCTGCCAAAACCTTAATAAACTCCATTTATATCCATTATAAAATCCTTCCAGAGTCTTGTGGAAAAAATTACTTTTCTTGCAAAAGAAAAAATCTGTAAAATACGACCTTTTTGTGAATCATACTGGCCAGCTTCATTAAAGCCCACCAATGATATTACTCTAACCACAAAAGTTATGCTCTTGAAGATCAATCTCATAATAAAACTCAAAACAGAAAAATAAATCACTCCATCTAAAGAAAAAAGAAAAGTTGTAAATTTTGATTTGAAGCTTTTTTTTCTTTGAAATGTACAATAAGATGTCTGTTTGTCATCCTACTGCTAATGAAAAAACTAATCTGGCGACGTGTTGTGTGCTGTATGTTCAGAACACCACAAAGCTCTGATTTTCTGCTTTTTCCCCAAGAACACACATCTTTAGTGATGGCTGGATTAGAATAAATTTTAGCAAACACTCTTACACAGCAAGTCAGCATGTCTTTCAGACGACCAATGCTGTTTCCACTTGCACCATGTAAATATTGCTTGTGATTAGGGACCCAAAACTGGAAAGAACCTCTTAAACTGCTGACTGTAGTCTTCTGCTGTCTGAAGGTAGACACTTCACAAATTCCATCTCCAAAAAACACCCAAAATGAGACAACACACACAAAAACAGGAGCATGAGAGTCTTGCTCCTGTAACATGGCTGAACATTTGTTGGACAGAAACCTTCCATTTTCGCTCAAGGGTTAATACTGATGACCTATTCTTTATCTTTTACATGGTTTGGTTTCCCCTCTTCCTTCTAATAAATACCAGTTTCTGCAATCATACTGCCTTTCTGTCCTTTTTTGCAATTTTATCCATATCATTCACTGTTCATCCCATTTTGGATGTTTTTCCTTCCTTTTTCCTGATCTTCACATTCATTTCTCTAAATATGCTCCAGTGCCAATGCACCTTTCTTGTAGGTCAATGAGAAAAATGGCATATAGTTATCCAGAAAAATGTCCCCCTAAAGGTTCCCTTGTGTACAAGAACATTAATAATGAGTTATCTCTACTGGAAGCTTTTCAACATCACACACCATAGTATCACTCTTGCTTATGTTTTTGGGCGTTTTGTTTTTTTAATAGCAAAGTAACTCTCTTGATAACCATTATATTGGTCAATCACACACATGCAGAAAAAAGAAAAATAACCTATTCCTCCAGTGTTATAACATATGCAGTATAATGGAGGGTTAATTAACTCACATCTTCCCCTATTTCCCTTGGAAAATTATTATACTGGCTAATAAAACTTACAGTTATGAGGTTTTTATGAACTTAAAAACCCTGCAGCATTTTAAAGTGCGCGTGTGGTTTGCTCAGCTGTTTGAGCACTTCTCACCTTAGTCACTCTTTCTCCCTGTGAACTCACTCCCCAGAATAGCTCTGTATCAATGAAAAATAACTGTGATTGAAAGTGTATGAGATTCATGCACATGTATTCCTTCCATGACTAATTAAAGGGTTTGGGGATTTTTTTTCCTTTTCTACTGAATGGAATTATGTTGCCAGAGGCCAAGTGCTGGGGAGTTTGGTGTTTAACATGCTCTAGATTTATTATCTGATCTTCAGGTGAACCACGTAAACCCCCAGTGATTTAATTTTACCAACTGTAAAACAGAAGTAACAATTATCACCTACCTTAAGGTATCTTCAAATGTTCCAGTGAAAATGCCATCTAAAGGCACGCCGATGATATTCATTGAATCTGCTGTACAGCGCAATCAAGTCCATTCTTCCAACTTTCCACAGAAGTTCTCGCCATTAGGGAAGTAGAGAATGCAGAGGGCATGTCTCAACATGAACGTGGAGGTGCTATGCTGTCCAGAGAAGCTTGGCATAATTGCCACTTTTTTCCAGGAAATCTGTTTTGGAATACCGATTTTTATATTAGACATTAGTAGCTGAACAAGCAGCAAAGGATTTTTTCCTATCAGCTATGAAGAATCCACTCAGTGCTAAAAAGGGTAAATAAAAGGAATTAGTGAAGGAAACAGGGCACCCAGTTTATTTCTCTCTCAACACCAGATTTCTGTTGCACAACACAAAATATTCTTTAAAAAGCCTCTTTCAGGTACATCCTACCATCTAACTGCTCAGTGGTTTCTAAATTAATAATCATGAAGCATTTTCCTCATAGATGACTGACTCAACATGTTGACAACCCTACCTTTTTTCTACCTGCTAAAAAGACTTAAGAGAAAAACAACATCAAGTATTTTCCAAAACATTGCAGACAAACACTGCACCAACTTCAGTAGGCACCTTGCAGAACAGTAAAATATGAAGAAGCCTGAACAAATGTTTCTTAATGAAAAGAGAACTGATCCACACAACAGCTTGTATCATTTATCCTTCTCCACCTGAAAATACCCAAGAAAACTGATTGAGATCACAGTGCCATAAGAACAACTGAGAACTGTAAAGTGTCCTCCTGTGATTTTTCAGAGTAAAAAAATTCTCTTGAGCTCATGATGTGATCCCCTTGGACACATAGTCAATAAGTATAGATTTCCTGGAAAAACACATTTTTATTTCATGAATCATTTCCTTAATCAGTGTGAATGTGATACCTGGCACTATGCATTTTTTGAAATGCAGGAATGGTTTTAGTACTACAAATAGCTGAGAAAGGTGAATCTATAATGACGCAAAGCAGAAACAACATGACATTCATTCTCACTGATACTGATATTTCTGAATGCTAGAAAACACACCAGTCACCAGCACATTTGGGGACTTTAGCTTGAAAACATCTGGAATGCCAACTGAACAAGTCTAGCTGCATCACTTATCTAGTCTTTAAGGCAGAGAAATACACTGTGCTATGTCTTTTCCCTGGCATTTACTCCAGGCAAAAAAAATTGTCTTTTTTTTTTTTCAAATCAGGTTTAAAAAGAAAAAAAAACCAAACAACAAAACCCCAAAGTACTACTCCCCCAGCAGATACTCATCATTATCACTTCTTTTGACAATTAAAGTAATAAAGATTCTTTTAATGGCATTTCTCATTAAGTGGCTCTCAAATTCAGGTAATGTTATATGCCAGGCTGTGGAAGACCCCGCAGATTGGCGTTAAGGAGTGCGTCTCTAACACACCCAAGCTTTTCACCTTTGGGAATGGCTACAATATGGACATTTATATCACGGTGTTTCAGAAACTACAGAAGCAGTGGGTTGTCAAGGCACAACATGAGCAGGCATCGCAAGGGGCAGTACCAGGCTGAGTAGCAATGGAGAGGAAGGCAGATGCCAGAAACCTTCTGGACAGCGGCTAAAGTTGGCGGGGGGGGGGAGGGGCGGGGAGGAAATCAAACTGCTTTCCTTGATTTTAATAAATGAAATAATGATAGAACTTTGGATTATTTTCTTCTCTCTGGAAGTAATTAAAAGAGGTGGTTTAAAAAAAAAAATAGAGGAAAGGAATAAAATCTGCCCTTTTTGAATTGGGAGATGTGCTTTCTTGGTGGCCCATGACCTCAAAAAAGGAGAGGAAAAAATAGAATTTCTAGCAATAACATGATTTTTTTTTCCTTCCACATGCAACACTTTGACAAAATATTTGAAGCAATTCTAAGTCATTACAAACAACAGTCACAGGAAGGAAGCAAAGCTCCATTCATGCTTTCCACATCTATATTCCAGGGCATACAAAAATCATATAGCACTCCTCAATATATTTTCTGAATACTTGGCAACAATGCATTAAATCTAACCGTGGTTGTATGTTGGCACTTTCTTCCTGTACTCAGAGGTGGAAGACTTATGAAGTGCTGTCTTTCATCTTTTGAAGTTTGTAGAATTTTTTTTTTTTTTTCTTTTAAGTACACATATTACAAGGTTTGGAGAGACTAAAGTCAACAAACTGTGCCCAGCAGCTGGAATATAGAGCAGAGAAACCAGTTCCTGTTGGGGTTGAGCCTACAGCTTCAGCTTAGTCACCAGGAAAGCTCAGTCCTCAGACAGAGGCGCTTTGTTCTCGTCACAGAAAATCCCATCGCACCCTGAGAAGCTAACACTCTCAGAGGCCTCATCACAGACGTTTTACAGTTTTGTTTATGGCTCTTTTTAAGGCTGGGAAATTCACAATGACCTGAAGCGCTATGTGCCAGTGTTCTTCTCTCAGTGTTGAACTGTGCTGTCTCTCAGTGCTCAGAAGTGGTCCAGGCAGCCATTATTTACAGAACCATACGATACAACTGTATTTACAACGCACATCAGACAAGAGTTTGTGTTGATAATGATCCCTAGAAAAGCCATTTATATGCATATAAAATTAACTCCTCACACTACCGGTTGTCCTGAACATTCAGTGATCTATGTCTAAAATCTAAAGTTTCTTCCTGTGACAGAAATATTAAACCAAAAGTTAACAAGACTTCAAAACTTAGTTGACTCTACTGAGTAGAAAGAAACAGACAGAAGATTGCTTGGTGTGTTAGAAGGCCCTGCTTGCAGATGTTAATCTAAGAAAGAGACAAAGTTTCCACCATGCAGGCAACAGCACCTGGTCTACACAGTCAGGTTTTTACCAGGCTGCTGAGGGTGAGTTAACAAAATAAGTGTTGTAACAGGAAAGCAAGAGAGCAGCAACACCTCTGGTGCAGCCTGTTACTTCAGGTACTTACCTGAAAACAGAGGGAAATTGCGATCAGGCTTCCACAGCCAAGAGAAATAGCCTTCATCAGGGCATCACCTCAGTCTTGGAGTGTATCCTCAGGATGTCTTGCTGCTCTTGTGCCTCTTTATCTGCATTTCTTTGGCCTGGTGAAGAGCAAGTCAGCCCAAAATAGAAGGGTCTCCCTCAAGGAAGGAAGGGTCTTTATTTATACGCCACAAAATTCATACCTTTGACAGAATGGACACCAGAGTTGAAGTTCACATTCCTACTCAAGCAGCTCAGTGTCGAGTGACAAGCTGGTATTGCTGCCCCCAGCTCTGCAGCCAGTCTCTCCCCTTTCTGCTTTAAGCTGCTGTATTTTGCGTTAACTGGTTTTCTGTTACTGCAAGAGCTTAACACATCAGCTTAACATTACAGTGGGTGAAAATTATCACTTTCACTGGAAGAAAAAAAGATATTCAAGTTAATTAAGGACACAGAACAGAAAATTTTTATCAGACTATTTGCAAACAGCCACCATGAGAAACAGTTTAATTTACTGCTCTCAAATGTAAGTAAAATCGAAGGCTCTGACTTGAAAAAAAAGTATGCATATTCTTCACGCTACACAAGCATGGCTGAATTTGCTTTATCTGACACTTACAGAAGTACAAGGATGGAGACATTCTCTTCTGTACACAGAAAGACATCATCCTCATACTAATCTGACTCTGTGTCCTCAACCCTGTAGATGTCTCATCTATGACTGGGACTCTGCCCTGATCAAGCAGTTAACTTCAGCAAACTTGCTACCTTGGAAGGTAAGGCCATCAAGACAGTTCAGTTTCTTACATAGAAAACGTCATTTTTCCAGCTTCTTGCCTCATTTGAAGTCCAGCCTGAACACCAGATGAAGGCTGAGGTTTCAGAGCCAGGAACCAGCAATTAAAGGATGTATCCAGCACATTAATACCTCCAGGGGAAAAAAGGAAGGCTCTGTAGCAATCCCTCACCTCTTTAAGAAAGAGGATGTATGCCTTGCCCAATAATAAAAGTTTAACAGCAGTTATCTTATGTGCTGCCAGACTGATCCCCACATTGATCATCTGCTGGACTGAAATTCAAGATGCACAACACCGACCTACAATGCATATGCCAAACTCATACCTGGAGACAACAGCTTGCTATTAGGTTTTTATAATGGTTATCTGGCAGTGCAATATACAGCATGCACACTTTTCAGGGAGGCAGAGAAGTTTCAGAAACCAAACGATGTCGCTTCTGACAATAGATGGGATCAACTTACATCATTACAGACTGCAATGAGTTGTGCATGTCCTACAAGAGATCTAAAGGCAGATTTCAATGGCTGCTACAGACTGTCATCTCTGTACCAGTAGGACACAAACACACTAAACCAGAGTTGGGTGCCCCCAGAACAGCATCGCTGCAAGATCAGAGGATGCCAGTGAACACGTTGCTCCTGCCGAGTCCAACCAGAAGGAGCTGCCAGGGACAGACGGTGTGTGGGAAGCAATGCCTGCAGCAAAGGGGCTTCAAACCAGAGCACCTTGGCTGCGCTGCAGCAGGGTAATTTGGTACTTTCCCACATGGTCAGCCAGCTCTCCTGGCCAGCAGGAGAGAGATGTAGCAGAAATATCTTTCCTTTAAAGGATTACTCCTGGCTCTGGAGAGGTCTGTAATTTTTGGCAGGCTTCTGAAGGGCTGTGCAAAGGGAAAAGGAACCTCTTTGCTCCCTCTCCCACACTGCAGTCATGCAAGGCCCAGCCATAACGTAGCTCTTAATAAAGAAGCACACATGTGCCCTGTAGGCACTTTAAAAGAAAAAAAAAAAGAAACAAAATGTTCCTGTGTGTTTTATAAATCGGTATATAAGCATAATGCAACCTACTATCCTAGATAGAACATGAAATATCTTAAAAAGTATTGAATCCTTTGTGAATTTTCTCAGTGGATCGGCATGAAGCTATTTAGCCCAGATGTTTCTATAATTCTGATGCATTAGGAGATGCACGGCATTGTGGCCAAGTGTTAACATAGTGAACTGTAATGTAAAACATGTAAAGATACTGGCTTCCAAAGTTACTAGAAATTTTTGCTCTAACCACTCTTCTTCCTTATGCATCTATATTTTCTTTACAGTATGCACTTGTATTTCAGTGCACATGGAAGAACTAAAAACCTCCCATCTCCCCCATCAAAGTCTAATTCTGTACATTCTCTGGAAGAACACACAGGGGCCAACTAAAGATTGACACAGAGTCTTTCAGAAATGGAAATCTCATCTCTGAACAGCAATGAACAGCAAATCTCATACTACAGGCAAATGCAAGGCCAACAAGGCACAGCTGGGTACCACATGAGCAGGTGAAGAAGTGATGGTGAGATTTTTGATGACAATTTGGTGTCCAAAAGACAGAGTGTCTCACTGCATGGTTCTTGCTTGCATCTGTAATGGATTTAGGGATTTGTACAGGTAGTTTTAAAGATATCTAAGCAGGTGCAATGTCTGTTGGAATGGCCTAAACAAGGGAAGAAGAAACATAACTAGATGACCTTTAAAGGTCCCAACCCAAACTATTCTATGATTCTATGAATAATGGGAATATGAAGTAGCACAAAAAAGGTAACAGCATATGCTTAGAAGGATGCAAGATAAAGAGTGCAAAGAAATAAACTGGCACTCTCTATTGAAGAGTAATACAATGGACTACTTGGCACTGAAAGCCCATTTGGAAAAATTTCTGTCACTATAATTAATTATTCAGAAGAGCTGAAAATCTTTCAGTGCTAATTTCTGCATGATCTACCTGCCAGGATGAGAGATGAGAGTTTTGTGATTCTTCAAGATCTTGTTAGCTTAAAACGACAAAATGCAATCCTAAATTAATGAAAATGACCCCCTACTACAGCTTTGAACTTGTAGTTTCAACTCCGTTTTCACGTAGTTACTTGCCAGAGTATACCTCATGCTTAGACAGAAAACCAGTACTGTGAGGTGAAATAACCTCCACTGTGGTTCAAGTGGGTTTTGAGCCAATTTTTCTTCTTGAAACAAAAAAATGCTGGTACTTAGTTAGGTCTAGAGTTTCTTGTATCTTTTTAAGGCATCATGTTACATGAGTTCAGGCTGTATAGAGCGTACTGGTGTAATCTACCATGGAATATCACACCGAACACTAATATGTTGATTATCCTCTAATGTGAAGTAGGCCATGGAGGGTTTGTTTCATTTCTGAAAGATAAATGTTTGGTAACCAAATTTCCTGTATGCCACTTGCCAACTATTCTGCCTTTTTTTTTTCTCCCATGTCTCCACAACAACTTGTCATTAGACTGTATTTCTCAGCATAACCAATTCAATTCACATTTCCATCTGTTACCTTTATTTAAAAATATTATGGGACTTTCAATTAGTCAGACGAGAAACCTGTATTTCAAAAAATGAGTTTGTAAAGCCATAGCAGGTGGCAGAATTTGTCCTCCTATGTTACAGAGCTTAATCCCAAACCTTGCATTATTCACAGATAATTTAAACCATTCTGTTCTTTTCAAGTTGGATACAGTCCTTGATAGCTGTTGGACAAAAGCTGATGACATCTGTAACCGCTAGATAGCTCTCTTCTGTTTAACAACCAGAGAATTAGAATGCATTTATGAAAAAGTCAAGCATTCGGCATGTACTAGATTGTTCTACAGTTTCTAAATTAGTACTCTACAATTTAAAAGCTAATTCTTATATCATCCATTTCATCTTTATCTGCTTGCCAGCTCAAAAGTTAAATGAAGCAATAATCATGTAATGTTCCTTTAAATCATAATTATTTGAAAAAGGAAAACATATGGGGTAATGAAAAAAGAGGCGTAGTCTTGAGCTATGTCTTGAACTATGAAAATATTGTTAAATAGCCATTACTGTCACGCTTATTGCAAACCCGAAACTCCCAGACAATTAATGACCTGGATATTGTAACAATTATTTATCTTCTAAAATATTTTTTGAAAGCTGTGACAAAAAATCCAGAATGAGAAAGTACCAATAATCAAAATGCACATTTGCCTTGGATTTACTCACTTCCTTCTCTGCTGCTTCTTCTCCTGTATGAGCTTTAGTAGAGAAGTCCCTAAATGACTGGTTTAGAAACAGAAAACCTCCATAAAAAAGAATGCCAAAAATCATGGCCAGAGGCAGACTTCTGTTGAGAACTCAATATTAATGTGCAGAAAACACAGGATAACTACTCCACCTGCAAAGGCTAACTAATCTTAGTTCTGAAAATTCTGCCCATGTTACTCCGGTGTGAGTAGTTCCTGTTCTTACAATTTAACAGAAACGTGCTTAGGGGAACAAGATTGACTCAATTCCTGCAATTTAACCACTAGATAACAAAGGCCATTATCCACCCACACCTGAATGTTTCATGTGGAAATGCCATGCACCTTCACTGTTAAACAAAATCATTTTTTTTCCATTTCAAATAAAATCCTGAATAGTGAAATAATAGCTTAAAAATTGCAATTATTACTCACTCAGATTCTGCAAACGCTGGTGTCTCAATTCTCTTTCTCCATGGAACTACTAACTAGACCATTGTCTTTCTCTATCCAAATAATAGACAGTAAGAGCCTCATCAGAAATGATCGCCTGTATTATCCAGTTTCTACACTTCATTTGCAGAATTACTTCTTTCCTGTATAATTTTCACTGATGTTTAGCTAGCTCCCAAATGCCTCAGAGAGTCCACTTTGGTTAACTAGCTTCAGTTTCTTTCAGAATCCAATTGTTCCAGCAAAATAATTTTCTTGATATATAACCCAAACTTCTCTTTTTTGTGTTTGTATGTGAAATATGAGGCCAGAAGAAATGCTGCATTTCTGAGTACATATAGCAACAGAGACATAGCCAAATGCCTGAACAAGAGAAACAACAGCTCCAACAGCTGAGCTGAGAGAAGCTAATCACTAATATTTCAAGAATGTGTCACCCAAAAGCACTGGAAAAGAAATAAATCATCACTAATACACTCTGCTATTGCTCTGTCCATTCCTGGTACCAAGACCTTTTTTCTCAAAATTTTTTCATAAGAAAAGTAACAAAAGTTAGTATGACTCAAACATATTTACGTATGAGGCCAACATTATCTGTAGGCTTTAAAGCTCCTATTTTGTTCATCAGCAACCCTGTAGATTGACTAGTCCATAAATTACTTTATTTCTTTTCACTATTTAAATATAGCATATCTCTGGGTTTGGTGCAGTGTTTCTTGAAATAAAATTTATCTTGACTTTACTTGGTTTTAAGAGCAGGAATTTACTGCTGAGTTGTTGTAAAATTTGTTCTATGATACTTCTTGCTTTGTTCACAAAAATCAAAGACACAAAGGATAGAGTGACTTTTGTATGAAAAAAGACACTCCAGCGCACACGCATGGGAATGCCATTTATCACTGTAAAAAATAGTGCCTTGAAAGGAACAATTGTAGGTCCCCAGTTTCAGTGTACATGTAGTGGTTTAGGCATCGTTGGTCCTTTGGATTTAGGTATCGAGTGGCATTAGCTCTGGTCCTATTTTAATGATTCTGTGGTACTTCTTTAAAAACATATGCCTTATTTTTGACATGGGGAACTCCAGCACTGATCATCTAGAGAGATGAAGACCATTGCCCGTCAGATGCTGCTGGGGATATATTCCCACAAAGTATTGACCTATTTTTGTGGCGCTCAGGACTTGGAGAGTACTATTTTCCTATTCAGCAAGGCAACGCCAACATTCATTATAAGCATTTATACCAGCAACAGCCATTTTTGAGAGACTTCAAGATCAATTTTTGATGGATTAGCTGTAGTATTAGATCGGATGCAGAATGTTTAAAATTCAAAAATGTTATTCCACTGTGGTCTTATGACACATTGTAACAATACATTGTTGCAATAATTTCTCCCAAGTTCTGTTTAAGGATGTAGGTTATAAAATATTTCTAATTAGAAGAGGGAATACCTGTCAGAGCCACTGTATTTAGCCAGCTTGCCTTCTCTCAGACATACCAGCAGAGACGGTTGATTTGATATAGTAGTCTCTTCCCATTACAAACCCATGCTTGTCATAGAGGTTTCTTACAGTGACAGACGGACTTGGACAACAATGCAGCCAAACACTAAGTTATGATTTTTCATATTTGACATGTCTTCATTTCCTCTTCCTTACCCCTGCCCCCTCAGGGATTCTGCAGATCCAGTAGGAGATTGCTCACCTGGAATAGAAAACCCAGGGCCTCCCCCTACGAACTCTTATTTATTTATTTCTCTTCCTTGGCAGCTCTGAGGGCAGTTGTTTATGTTCCAACCCCACTCCTAATTTCTTCTTCGTATCCTTACCCTGTCCTAGCTACTGTGTCACTCCTTTTCGTGACTTTCCAAGCTGCCTTTCTTACCCTCTGCCCCTAAAAGCACATAAGATGTAACAAGCACAAGTTGCTGTCCTTGGTCTGCATTTGATTGTGCCCCTTCTCCATTCAAATCCACCTGCCAGATGCTCATCTGCTACCACATAAAATTTGTCCCACTTCAAAACCTGATGCAGCTCTTTCCCCTACTATTTATCCCAGTCATCAAGCTTTGCGCTGGCCTGTCCCTTCCAATTCATCACCAAGCATCATGCTGTCCATCTATTTGTCACACTGTTGTATAACCACTCCATGTGTCTTTCCACACACAGATCTCATACAAGACACACAAGTGTCTTTTAAAGACTCATCTCTGCTCTATGCTGAATCATAGAATGGTTTGGGTTGGAAGGGACCTTAAAGATCATCTAGTTCCAACCCCCTGCCATGGGCAGAGTCACCTTCCACGAGACCAGGTTGCTCCAAAGCTCCCTCTGACCTGGCCTTCAACACTCCCAGGCATGGGGCAGCCACAGCTTCTCTAGGCAACCTGTTCCAGTGTCTCATCACCCTCATAGTGAAGAGTTTCTTCCTTAGATCTAATCTAAATGTACCCTCTTTCAGTTTAAAGCCATACCCCTTGTCCTATCACTACATGCCCTTGTAAAAAGTTCCTCTCCAGCTTTCTTGTAGACCGCCTTCAGGTACTAGAAGGCTGCTATAACGTCTCTCTGGAGCCTTCTCTTCTCCAGGCTGAATAACCCCAACTCTCTCAGCCTGTCTTCATAGGAGAGGCGCTCCAGCCCTCTGATTATCTTCGTGGCTCTCCTCTGGACTCACGCCAAGAGGTCCATGTCCTTCTTATGTTGGGGGCCCCAGAACTGGACACAGTACTCTAGGTGGGGTCGCACCAGAGTGGAGCAGAGGTGGAGAATCATCTCCCTCAACGCGCTGGTCACACTTCTTTTGATGCACCCCAGGATACAGCTGGCTTTCTGGGCTGTAAGTGCACATTGCCGGGTCATGTTGAGCTTCTCATCAACCAACACCCCCAAGTCCTTCTCCTCAGGGCTGCTCTCAATCTATTCTCCACACAGCCAGTATTTGTGCTTGGGATTGCCCCAACGTACGTGCAGGACCTTGCACTTGGCCTTGCTGAACTTCATGAGCTTCACAGGAGCCCAATTCTCAAGCCTGTCAAGATCCCTCTGGATGGCATCCCTTCCCTCCAGCATGTTGACCACACCACATAGCTTGGTCTTGTCAGCCAACTTGCTGAAGGTGCACTCAATCCCAGTCTCCATGTCGGTGACAAAGATGTTAAACAGTGCTGATCCCAATACTGATCCCAAAATAAAGTAGCAAGATAATTATGACCTTACTTCAGGATATAAAATGATCAGGTAAGGACTGGAGAATGGGTTTTCTAACTCTCTGTCCTCCAAGACTATGTCTAAATCATGCTCTGTAATCTCCAGGTTTTCACTCCTACAAAGCATGTGCTCAGATTTGCTAGCAGAACATGGAAGATCTGAATTAACAATAAACCAATTTTTTTTCTCTTCTTTGTAAACATGCCTGAAATAATAACTGGTGAAAGTAAACTATCCCTATTGGACAATTTTTGAATGCATACACCTAGGTTATTGTTAATGCAGTAGCCTTTAGCATACTGAGAATTATACAACTGAAAACTGTAAGTTAGCTTTTAATAGAATAAATGATCTGGAGTTAATAATGGTAAGCAAACAAAAGAAAAAAGATGCAGAACAAGCTACTGGACTGAATTTACTGTTTGCATAATGCACAAAGGAATTCCATTTTTTTTTTAATTTAAACAATGCTGGCACAAAACATCTACATCGAAATGCCAGAAGTATACAGAATTTGGTGGCCCATCTATGAAACCGGGCCTTACCTTGCCATGAAATAAAGCTGTCCTTAACTGTGGAGCTAAACAAGAATTTAGTACTTTAGTCCATTACATGTACTGAGGAAGCAGAGACGTAAAGAGACAAAGCTCCTTTCTGTTAGGCAACAAGTGCTGACTGTGGTTAAGGAGATGACACTGAGCTAGCTGAGCAGCTTCTACAGGAGCGGACTGAGACTGCAAATTACTGAAATGAATGGAGGTTACAGGTGTTCAGTATCCTGACAAAAACAGCATTTTTCAAGCACAAGACACTTTCAAAAGCATCCAAGTAGTTCCAAGCACATGAAAGTGAATAGTGTCATACGTTTTTCAGTCTTCAGGAACATAAGACACCTTGTTTAAAACAATGGACACTCGTGGATTCTTTGCAAGACTTCCATAAGGGGAGGTCCAAAGTATACTTCACGACTAAAAGTAGCAGAATTAGCTATTCCCAAGGTTGATATAACATTAGTCCTCTCCTTTAACTTAGGCGCTCATATCTTTCAAATATATGCAGACTATATTCATATCCTATTGTCTGGGAATTATTTGGCCTTTACAAGTTGTTTTCACAAATAGTTCCCTCAGTCTCTAAATAATTTTTGGTCTCGCCCTCAAAATTTCAGAGCTGCAGCAGAGAACTTCCAAAGCAATTTTGAAAATTGTAAACATCAATTAAATTAGTAAAATGTTTAAGAGATAGAAATTACCTTTTTTCTAGAGGGAGTCCCAGTACACAGAATAGCTATTCTTTTGTGACACAAAGCATCACTTCCAGTTCTCCTGCTGTGATTGCAACTGAAAAACACAACACAGTAGAGCAGCTATAATAAAAATGGTTAATTCCATTTGCAAGTCATGAAACAGTTTCATTTTCAAACAAAACAAATTTTATCAAGAAACCAGAGTCACTACATTGCACGAGCCACCAAATACCCATTACGAAGTGTACAGAATTATATCATCAAGGCCTTGTTTAAAGTTGACCTCAACCTAGACAGTGCAATGTTTTGCTTCATTTGCATGTATCATGTCTGCAAGTCTACTAATTCCAGTCTCATAAACTATATGAGTCTGTGCCAAAAGCAAACAGCAAATTTAATATCTGTTTATGAAGTATAAAAAGGAGGACCCAGGGAACAAATTGGTAGTCACTGTGTAACAAATAACAACTCTTTTTGTCCTCAGTATGCTGACATGTCTTGTAAACACCCTCTTCTTTTTGAGGAAGACCAAAACTTATGCCCTGAGGACCCAGAGGGAAGGTGAATATAATGCCAGAGAAAAAGGGGTAGATAAAGGGAAGATTTTTTTCTGTAACATTTTTACCAAATCATTTATGAGGCTTTTTTGAATAATTAGGTACGTTTAAATGAAGTAACAAAATATTAACTAGACAAATGGTTAAGTTCTTTGTTCAACTCGTGCTGTATGTTGCTTTTTGCCTGTGACAAGATTTTGAGTGTAACACCTCATAGGAACACAATAGGTATCTCTTAAGAAAAGAGTTAAGTCAAAATGTAACACATTTATTCACAGTTAAAAAATTGAAAGATTAATTTCTAAGATGTCTCTCCCCTTTTTTCATTCAACATCTGGCAATCAAATCCCAGTTCCTCACACCACTAGAAGTTTTACAACATTTTCAGGACAGCTGTGGTTTATGTACAAATTTCTCAACATAAAACAGTAGATGTAAGAAAGCTCATTTGGCATAATTTGTCACCTGAGAACATGAAAATAGGTCACATTAATAAAAAGAAGTGCGAGATCCTTATCACACACTCTGTCAGCCAGCGGTTTGTACAAAAACCCTATAAACACAACATGAGTACATCCAGACAGAGAACCATGGGCAGCAGGACTGCAGTTATCAATTATTTAAGGAAAGTCTGCCTGGAGACAGCCATGCCAAGCACCTGAATCCACTTTAATGGTGGAAGTGGACGCATATGCTTGGGGACTTCAAATCCTTTATGAGTAACACTCACTTATGATATATGAACAGAGAGGAAACTTTAAGGAAGATTGCAGTAAGTGTGTGGTGTTTGGGGGAGCATGCAGTTCAACTGCCTTTGTTGAGCCTGGCTGCGTTGTGGCTGCTATTGTTTAGCAATGCGCAGGACCTATAGTTCAGTTTGTTGCTGCACAGATGGAAAGTCAGGACTTTCAAGTGATCTGGCATAAATTAATATTTCCATATCACAGCTGCTTGCTTTAGTAGTACTTACATTAAAAGGCCTAATGAAAAATTAAGTGAATAATGTTGCATGCTAGAAAAAGTACTCCTTTTGACAAACTGATTAACTAGAAAGCCTCCACCAGCACTTCTTGGATGCATTCCCAGGAAAATCTTTTGTGTTCCTGATATTCCTCATCCTAGATAAATAAATGAATACAAAACATTACTCAAATACGGAGAATGTTTTCAACAACTGATAGGAAGCATTTTGATAATAGCGTACTTTGTGTTAAAAATACACATATCTCAGCATTTACAGAGAAGACACCATTTCTCATGCTATATTTGCTCTCAGCTTAACAGAACACTTCAAAGTCCCCTATTCATTTATAAAGAGCAGCAGAATATATAACACTCAGAAAACTTTACTCCTAAGTTAATTTTTTTCCTCTACCAACATTCTTTCACAGTAACTTGTGAAGTTTATGAAAAATAATTTAATTTTGAGTAAACATAGTTTGAAAATAGTCAAATCAATTCACACCTCTGTGCTTTTATAGAATACAAATCTTTCAAGGTTTTTTCATGAAGCATTATACCTGTTACCTGGACGCACAAACTGCATTGACATTTGCCCTGAGAGGCAATCTACATTAGTCAAAGCAAAGGTAAACATCACACATACACTAACAAATTGTAATTACAGAAACTTGTAGGCAAAAGCTGCAGAAGATGGCAACGGGGGGGGGGGGGGGGGGGGGGGGCGCGGGGCGGGAAGTGAGACACAAAATAGGATTTAATGGGAAATAAAAGAGGAAAGACTAGAGAAAAGGATAAGAAAGAAAAGTGAACACTTAGAAGAAAAGAGAGCTCTGGCAATTTACAAGCAGAATGCCTGACAGGAGAGAAGCAGAAAATTTGGCAGCAGAACTTGAAAGAAAAGCCCCAGTGGGACTGAGACTGGGAGGAGGAAAAAGAGGCAGAGAGAGAAGGAGAGCAGGGGAGGGAGACATGCGTTGTAGTGTTGACTGGCCACAACACAAAGACCTTCCCAGCCACATGTGTTGTCATGGCCAGCAGGCAAGGCAGATTAAATACAACTCCTGAAGATCTGTCCAGGCAACACAGTCTGTGGGATGAAGGCAGCCACAGCTCTCCTAGAAGAACCTGAATTAAGTTAGAATATGAGGTTTTTATTATGATTATGTCCCTAGTTTTCGAGCTATGACAATAGTCTAGGTCTGTATGATGGTTCTGCTCTTATTCCGGTACAATTATTGTCGTGCTTTTTCATATCCTGGTCTTCTGTTCATCACTGGCACGGCCAAAGTAGCCAGATGCAGACTCTCCGCTGTGCCATTAACTCATTCAGCACACTGGAATCTAAGATGCCTGCTTACATAAAATGAACTAGTGGGTACTTTGTCATGCTAAAATACACAACAGCAAAATTGGTATGCAATGGCTTCTCAGAAGTGCAAACTGCAAAAGGTGGAGGGCACCATGATTTGGGTTCCTCTACTAGAGAATTTAAAACATTCTAACCCCAAAGAATGTACAATGTACACAAGTGTGATCACGCTAAATTGCCAGGAATTAATCTGTGGGATTCTGGTACTAGCTAGCTTCGTATGGTCCTCCATAGGTATTCTGAGATACCTAAGGTGTGAAGAGCTACACGTAGTCAGTCTTCCCGTAAACACAGATGCCAAGTTTCTTCTACTATTATCCCTCATTCCTCTTGCTAGTGTTTCTGTTCTGTTGCTGGCAGTGTGCTCAGAGCAACCTCATCCTGAAATGCATTTTTCCTGCAAAGTTTTACAGGCTATCCTGGGAGTGTTTCTGATGAGCATTCTTCTCAGCTTGTATTGGACAATGATGCCATGTGTTGCATGGATGCCTTCGGAGGATTTTATTCCTAACAGTATTTTTTCCTCCTGTGTAGTTCAGTAGCCCTTCATTCTGTGATCTTAGGACATGCTGTTTCTCTTCGCCACAGCATAGTGGTGGAAATTACATCTCCCTCTGTGTTTAGTTTGCTGAAGCTCATAAAAACATTGATGCATTATGAACAGAACATTCCTGTAACTCCATAAGAAAGAATTATTTTCTTCCTGGCTCCTCTTCAGCACTCAATGGTTAACAGGACCAGGCTGCCTCTTCTGAACACAAGAGATACTAACAGAGCTCTTGGCCATGTACCACAAGAACTTCGGCCCAATCTGATTCAAGAAACGTACTGTCTTTTGCAAGGGAGAGGGGAAGAAACATTATGGTAAAGTCTTATTTAGCTCTTTTCAGTAGAGTTGACAAGCTGTTGTAGATTGAGTGACTGTAGGCTGAATAAGTTGGCAAGAAAAGAACAGTGTTCTTCAAGCTTGACTTCTGCAGCCAAGTCTGATGGGTAGCATAACATACTGCATAGCCTCTAGTCAGAATAAAATCCATAAAATAAATAAATACCCCCTCCCCAAAAAAAAAAACAAAAATCACAGCATGCAGTCATCAAATCTATTCATACATTCAGGACTGGCTGCATAATCAAAGGAAAATTACTTCATTGGGCTCACTGCCCAATAAGCTGGAAAGGGTGAGACTTCTATTTCTTGGATTTAATTGTAGGCATTCAGGACGACATCTCTAACCCCACAAAGCTTATGTTCCTTAAACAGTTTATGATGACCTTTTTGTTCACCACAATCGTGGAAATGTAACAACACAAAGGAAATTCATAAAACAAACGATGTTACCATCATGTAGAAACTGCACATTTAAGGAGGAAGAATACTCCTGATTTGAAACATAGCCAACATTTTGTATTTGCAAAATTATTTCCCAGTCTACAATGTCTGTACTAGTTCAACATGCATCTGTGTTTTAACCTACATGTCCTTTCATCTTCTGACTATTATTTAACTTTTATTAAATTAGAGTGTTTTAGGCTAAACTCTGACTCCTTGTCTGATGCAATGTCATGAAGCAAGTGCACTCCTGATGAACGCCTACTGCCTTCCTCCATACTCTGCTCACCCTTGGAAGAAAACAAGCACACAGGCAGAGAGAAGATGCCAAATAGTTTCTCCAGTCAGGGGGAGTATATCCCAGCACTCCCGGGAGATACTCGTCTGCCTTGTTCTTAAAAAATCTCCAAAGGAACAGACTCCATAGCCACCTTGAATAGCTGTCTGTTTTGGGAGATCAGCTCTTCCTGACAGCAAAATGTCTTTTTCCTGCAAACTATTTCTTGCCCTACCCCTAGGGGACATGCAGAATCAGTCAGCACCATCCTTCTTACATCCAGCTTTATCAAAAGAGAAAAGTTGGACCAAGCCTTCTATCCTGCATAAAACAAATCAAAATCCTCCCACTTTTCTAAACCCTTTATTGCCCTGACACCCTCCTCTGAACTCTAACTTCTCTACCTTACATGTCTTATACACTATATTCCCAATAAGCTTCTAGCACTACTGAGCAGTTACACATACATTCTGACTAATCACATATCTACTAACATACTCCAGAATGAAAATTACCTCTTTTTTTTTTTTAACAACATCACTTGGTTGACTCATTTTTTCACCCATTAAAACCTCCTTTCCATCCTTCCCCACAGCATCATTGCCTGCTTACAATGGTACATTACATTTTTCCTTCCCCACTGTCATAATTTGTATTTGTGCACTGAATTTTATGCGTTTACTTAAGACCATTTCACCAATTTATCCACCATCCCCACTTTCATACTCCGAGTCATTTCAAACCCCTCCCCATCTGGACTTGTTCCACAGCTGTTTTACACCAGCTTTTCCACTGGTGGTGCTCCAAGTCATTAATGAACTAGATTTTAAAAGCATCCTTAGCTCCCCACATGAAATATCATTCCAGTTGACATCTACATTACAGTTACACAGTCTTGTTGCCTGCGCATATTCCACTAGACCTTAGTAAAATTAGATACCAAAGTAGATGCATCTAGTACGCGCACACAGACTATGTGCTAAGCAACATGGGGTGTAGTACTTTGATGTGCAGAGCACAAGCGAAGACCTAAACACAACAAGAGTGACAGTCAGACTCTCAAAGTAGGACACAGGACATGCTGAACAGGAACTGAAAGTAGTCAGTTCCTTGATGACTACAGTTCTGCACGTCCTCCTTTTCCTTTCCTCTTAACAGAACTTCCTTTATTTGCTTGTCTCAAATCTCCCAAAATTGTATCAGGATTGACTCAGTTCTTGGAGACAATCATTAAGTTCTAACAGAGACGGCTTCAGCTAATCTTTCAAGTGTTACATATTTCATCAAACTCCTGACATATGCCTCAATTAGCTACCTATTCTTAAAGCTCTTTTTCAGTATTTAGTTTGCACTCTTAATTATTGGTTGTCAAAAGAAGGTTAAGGATTTTATTTATTTGCATGGTGCCAAATGAGATCAAATGTATTAAAATGAATGTTCACAACATGTAGCAGTTTTTAAAATTCGATGCTTAGACCAAAACAAAACTGATAAACAAAAAAAATCTTGTTATTATCTCTTAATGAGAACCACTGATTATTTTTTACATTTCATTTGACAGTCTTCACTTAATTAATTCTACATGGCAAAGTTAAATTATTCTGGTTGATGAAGATCATTCTGACTCTGAAATATACTTATTAAATGAAATTAAAGCATGGCGCTAATCAGGTGAATGAGCATGTGTTACTAACCAAACATACAAACCCTAACAATGAGATGATGACAGGTACAGTGACAGATACAAAGCATTGCTATTTAAAGTCAGTAAAATGCTTTGAGCTTCCTAAAGGGAAAGA
>NW_010533764.1:203280-212236 GCF_000687285.1 Phaethon lepturus
CTCTACAATCTTCAGAAAGAACATCCCTTGCTTTTTAAATTGTGTTTGTTTTGTATCTCAAAAATAAGGCAACATCTGTATTGCAAACAGACTAAAGATGATAAAAGTAGTAGATTGGGAGGGAGGTTGTACCACAGCCAGGCAAGACTCACAGAGCTAAAAGCATGGCTTGCTGCTACATACTGCAAGGGCAGTTTTCCATTAATGACCACTAATGTTTCCGAAGTTTTGGTACATTAATCCAGCAAGTCATTTTCAAAATGAATAAAGTAGTCTGGATTCAATACTGTTTTCCAACTGACTCACTAAATCAGGATATATTTGTTAGATCTTGAGTCAAGGTAACCCTATTTATGTGTATGTATGAGAATAATATGACACAAGTAAGCCAAGCCAGCAACACTTGCATTTTGATGTGATGGAAATTTCTGAATTAGCTTCAAAAGCTTTGTTTTGCTCAATGACAAGTGAGATGATTAACACCAGAACTATTTGCTTTCATTTGCATAGAACACATGGTTCTCTGGCTGAAACTATTTATAATTTTTCCTGGCAAACCTCTGACACAAGAAAGGGCTGAAGACCTGGGAGTCCAAATCTGTATCATTTCAGGATGCAGGCTGACATAGTAACTTTGCTCTTGCTGAGCAAATGAGATTTCTGGGCATAGCACAGATATCTTTTGTGGGTCTGAGGACATGGAAAGATTTCTGTACTTCCCTGTCCTGGATGCCTAGGAGCTTAGTCCACTGGGGGCAGTTACGCAGCCTATAGTTAGTAACTGGCAGTTTGCTATCCCCCAGTCATTTTGGAAAACACACTTTTCAGAGTGATACAGGTATGTTCAAGAACTCTAACGGCTTGAACTAATTTATCACATAGCTTTTCAAAGATGAGACATAAGCACAAGTGCCATGTGCTCTGAAATACTGTGGATTAAACACCTGAATATATTATTTACTACTTTGGCGTACCAATTACTCACGGGCTCTCTGGGCAGAGGAAGAAAAGTCAACTTACATTTCAGAGAAATTTAAGTCCTAGGCTTCTCCAAATATACAAGGGAAATTCACCCAAATATTTTGCTCCCTGAAGTACACTCTTTCCTGTCATTTCTTATTTAGCCTGGGTTGTCCAAGGATGTAATTAAAACCAGATCTTACCTTCCAGGAACAAACACAGGTTATATGTTAGAAAATGAGGTAGTGGGGGAGCTAGAACAACTGTTTGCATCATATTATTGTCTGGAACCTTCAGGCTTTATTACTGGTCTTTTGAGGTACACACTGAACTACAGCATAACAAAGCATATTAATTGGTATTAATCTCTTCCTACTCTGAAGAGATGAGAGTCTAAAATAAGTGACATACAAGAGGATGGAAGATGGATGCAGACTATTCTGTTATTTAAATTTGCATTCAGCTCAGTCTCATATGCAGAATAATTTGCACCCATATTTTGCACCAGCTTGAGCCTGTGTTTTTGGGTCTGCAGTTGAAATTCAGAGAGAAGTTGTAAATAGAGGCACATCTAACCATTTGTTTAGATAGCTCAGATACTTGGTTAATTGTGCTTATATCTACATTAGCAGTTCTGCACAGGAATAAATCATGTCATGTGATTCTGTGAGTGCATTTTTATTTGTAGAAGTCACTTGGGTGTAAACGTATAGATCTAATTATGGGGTTTTTTTCTCCGTAATATGGCACATAACATAAAAAAGGATATATTCCAACATGGGTATAACTTTCAATTAATTGTTCCAGCTTACCTTGCCTGTTTACAATTGACATTGAATTGCATTTGCCATTTTTCAGTCTGGAATTTCTTTATACACATTCGGTGTAGGACCCTGATTTGATTCAAATTATAATGGCATTTTTATTACTATTGTATCACTGACTTTCAAAAATGGAATTTTCACATCCTGCTCTTAGAAAGCTTATCTGTTTTCATCTAACTGTGGTGCAGATGCATTTTGTCACACTGTGGTGTACATTTCGGGAGTTCACATCCATCCCATTTATCATTCAAAAATTACAATGGATCACTGCCATTCCTGAATACAATTAAGTGCATTTCGAACCTAGAGAGTGGATTATTGTTGCCAACATATTTTAAGAGCTATTTTTCCCTGATTTTTAATTTGTAAATATATCTGATTTTTGTGGCTGGCTCAATAAAATCATGAGACCCAGTGTTATATATGACCTTTTTTTCCCCCCAGTTTCTAAACGCAACAACTAACAGAAATGATTGTAACATTCAACACAAAAAGAGGGTAAGAGATGCAACATATCATCTTGGTACTTAGTGTAACATATACTTTACAAAAACTGCGTGTTTTTATACCCAGCATTGATTTACTCTGCCACTGTGCTAAGCTGTTTGATAAATACAGTGTTTCACACCACCAGCATTCTTTGGAGATGTATTATTGAGGGCAGATTCTTTTTGCTGAACAGTGACTTAGAACAACTAAATTTAGATGCCTGAAATGAAACCTAGTCATGAATTGCAAGTGTAACACAAACCTGCATTAAAGCCAGTAAGAGTTTTGGGTGCTCAAGAATGCAGGATACTTTATATAATTGTCACAGACAAGAATCATATTACTAATTAGCAACTTGCCAAAATAAACAGGGAACAAGGACATTGGGGAGTTAAAATAAGAAACCTTACTCAAAATGCAAGCCAAACTTTTTCTCAAGTTTTGAAAGTTCGGCTGACCAACAATCCCTACACCCGTTCTGATCCCCTCTTTCTTGCATGACTAGTAATCATGAGTTATTTTCCAAGCTTCCAAGTAAATGAGCCTTTTTTCCCTTCCCCCTGCCTCCCCCCCGCCCCCCGAGGGAGGGAGAGAGCAGCTATAAATCAGCTGGATGAAGCTCTGCACAGTCTTGGCATGGAGCATCCCAAAACTCTCGTTCTCCCCTAAGCTGTCCTGCTCTGCCAGTTCTACTGTCAGATAGAACAGTGCAGTTCAAGCAACCTGCCAGAAGAACTTTTGTTCAACAGTAGCATTACTCTTCATTTTACAAGGTCCCCAGAGGCACTCTTTTGGATTGCTTTTTTCAATGCCACCTCTTCAATATCCACCTCTGCTGTGTATTCTGACGAGCAGATGACCCATGCTTATCAATAAGGGATGTGGTCATGTATCCTTCACTACCTCTGTGGGCGCAGCAGGCTTTTACTGGCCTGAAAGGCCGAGTCTCCCATTCGTTTTAATGGAAAGTTAAACCTCTCCTTTTCAATCTTTCACTCTGGGGAATAAAAAGAGGTTGAAATTGCAAATTCTTAACTCACTGGAATGTTAAACCAAAGCCTTCTCCAACACTCTGCTTCCATCCTTTCACAACACTTCTCACACCATTCCTCTCCAAACAAGTCCATCCTTCTCCTGGCTTCACTTATTCCTGGGAATTTTTCAGAAGAGGGAATCACTGTCAATACATTGTAACCCACATCCCTTTCTCTTAGGAGCAGAGAAACAAAGATGCTCTGAAGTTACAGCTAAACATGTAAAGACACAAAGACCTCCTGCATAGCTGTCACTGGTGAGTCAGCTCCGGCAGCATAGTCTGGATCATCTGTTATGCCAAGAAGCCTGTTCTATACTTTTTTAGGCCATTATAAAACTGCCTAAGGTGCAGGATACCAGCAAAAGACACAGAGAACCTTTCACATGCAAATGTAAGAATAGGGAAAAGCTACTCTGGAGGCAGAGTCTGACAGAAATATAAATGCCAAATCCTGGCAAATGCAGCCAAAAGCAGTGTGTGCCTGGCTCCATGCACCCAAACTGAAGCTTTCTTGGCTCAAGAGGTAACTTGTCCTGGGGAGAGAACGTGGAACTGTTTTATTGGCAGAAGAAAATCCTATTTGTAACCCTGCTATCTTGTGAAGAAAAATGTTGTGGTATTGAAGATGGATCATATGAAAGATGAGCAACAGCCCACAGACAGCCTACGGCCTACGGTCTTCCTAGTTTTTACCATAACATACTGCTCTTTGCTAAGTTGAAGAGGAAACATAACAGCAAAAATATTTCTTCCCTCCAAGACAAGGCCAATTCATTAATTTTGTTCAAGGTCAACAGCTTCTGGTTCCCCCGAAGTTCTGATCCAATGGATTGTGGGGACACTGCCTCTTACAAATGCTTTCCTTAAAGTCTGCTCCTCTGAACTTCTGGCCAAAACAGTACTGTGGCAGGTAATTCAAGGTCTGCCCCTATGTGAGCTTTGGCATGTGTCAATCAATCAATTTGGTGTGATGGTTTTGTCCTGTTGAGTAAACCCTACAAAGCTGTGAATCTTGTGGTTTGCTCTTCCTGTATCTTTAGTACCATAGTTAGATTCAGTATATATTCTCAGTATAAACACCACTTGTTTATACATATCCTACAGTTTCTCTGCGCAAGATTAGGCATAAATAATACTTCCTCAAAACAGGAGCTATATTAAATATTATAATGTTTAGAACATTTATCTGAAGCAAGCATTCCTGAGGATTGCTGTGGTACAGCATATAGCCCAATCAGAAACATCTGGAGTGCTATATTCATTTTAATTCATGAGATGCTTTTTTCTAATATACTTTTCATGATATTTCAGTCACCCAAACAAGCTAGCTAAAGAACTGACTTGAAAAATTTTGGTTCTGGACATCTACAACATGCATTACATTATACTTTTTTCTAGTTAAGAATATGTCACAGCTGATGTAAATCAATGAAGCTTTCTTGATTTCAGTGCAGTGGTGCCAATTCATAGTACACAAGGATTTAGCTGTACTGTTTCAGATAAAAACCAGAATTTAACTCAAGTTGTCCAAATATACTTTTGACTCGTATATAAAATAAAGAAAAAGAAATGAGACAGACTTGTTTTGATGAGACTATTCAATGAGAGATGCCTCTTCCTTTTTTCCCCACAAGCACTGATACTACCCCCCTGTCCCACTGTTCTTACTATTTTCTCTCTCAAAGTTATCCCATGGAAGAACCTCATCCTAATCTCATCCTACTTGCACAGTATTCCTGTCTCTCTCCAGTTCACTCCCCCACCTCAAATATTTCCTTTTGATGTCTCAAGAGACGCAAGAATACAAGCTCAGAAAAGGGGTCTGCCACTTGTGGCCATTAGAAGAAACTTACTCAGAAAGAGGGGAAAAAATACCACCAGGCAGCAAAAAGCTTGCACATAATTTGGTGCATACAGCAAAATGGGTACTTGCCAGTTCTTGGTGTCCTCGTTTCACACCCAGAGCTGTGTGCAGGTGTGCATATATCACGGTTCCAAGTCGTACAGGAGGCCTCATTCTTCTGTGCATGGCTCTCCTGGGATCCTGTAACAAAAACATCTTACTGATAACTACGTGCTTGCTTTCTGCAAAACATTTCTAACTGCTGGCTTTCCTTATTCACATGATTGTGAGAAGAGCTGGACTGCTGAGGCTTGGAAAAGACAAGCTCGTTCTCTGCCATACTGAAATACAGAGTACACATGCATTTGACAGGGCTATATACCAACTTTACTTCAGAATCATGTCCTGCTTTTGTCATTTTGTAAACACATACATTAATCTTGGGAACAGAAAGGTGAGTAAAAAAAGTCTGTCTTCAGTTGCAATCTCAATAAAAGAGTGTGAGAGTACCAAGTCGGTCTTGAATACCTAGTAATATTGTCTGTGTGCTACCAGGAAGATGACCAGATACACAGATCTGTTTCTCTTTCTCGCACAGGCCAGCAATACCTTTATGAGAGCACAAATTTGAAGTAAAATATTGAGATCAGGGGAAGAGAAGAAAAGACTCAAGAAACAATGCAGAACTATATTTACACAAGTACATCATAAAAATACTATCTTTAAAGTCCACTTATTTTAATTTTCCCATTCCCCTGTCGATGACCACATCTGGTGAGAGAGAAAGAGGTAAGCTCAGAGCTACTCACAGTAAAGAAGGAAATTTGCTATGATCATCAAATAAATGCATTATACACATGAAATAAGTTATGCTGGGGCCAGACTGACACATACATATGGATAAAACAGTATGTCTATATGATTTAAATGTATTTCAAGCGAGCTAGTTTTTTCACATAGTATATTACCCTCTCTATTAAAAATGTTAGGAGTAGAACACTTAACTGAAAATAAATAATACATCTGTAGGTAACAGCAGCTGTAAAATTTTATCCAGCTTGTAGGAACAAAAAGTAACACCACTGGAGAACCACCAAAACCAAAAATCCTTCAAAGCTTGACAGTGACACATCGCATATCCAAGAGATATTTACAGATGCTTGCTTTCTTTAGAGAAGCATTTAAGAAAATGAACTTGTAAAGCCACATTTACTTTCTCTTTCTACCTAGGTTTAAAAGACTTAGCTACACTATTATAATCTGTGTCTGCCAGCTACAGATTTTTGCTTTAGAAGATAAACAGTACATGGAAAAGTTATCAGCATACGAACTAAATTACTTTTAGAAAGAACTGACTCTTCAGGTGCTGTGTTTTCATATTTATATATAGATACCCATATACACAGTTTTAATTCCTCTGCTCTCTTGTTGCTAGCTAACAAAAACGTTTTGATGTTTTCTTTTCTCTTGTTGGGGAAAAAACGTCAACAAAAATCAGCAAACACCCTTGCATGAAGCCAGATTGTTTGTTACTTCCACACTTTAAGCCCAGGCTATTAGATTAGCAATAATTATGAGGCGCAAAAGGTCACTGCCATTGGTGGGAATCCCACCACTGATCTCAATGAACTACGAATTGGGCAATTAAGCCAGTTGTCACATTTGTTAGAAAGTCTGAATTCATAAACAGTCTATTAATGCTGCATAGAAAGAAGTCAAAACCAGACCTGCATGCCTGATATTTACTCTGAATACAAACAATGGGAAATATGAGACACACAGTGATGCTGGTTTTAATTTTCTGATTGAATTCTGTATTAAAACAAAACAATATTATTTAACTTCAGTGGAGTTTCCCTAGTCTAAAGCAAATGGAAGTGACATCACAGTCAAATCCAGAATTTGCTGGAGAAAATGGAGAAGACTTGAGAAAAAAAAAAACCCAACCTTAAGACCTGTTTTTCCCTAGAAAACGTTGCCAGATGAGACAGCCTCATCAATCCTACAACACAGCCTGACGTGTTAATTAATAGTTATGAGAATAAGAAGTATTAATTTACTGTCCCTGCACTTTCTCTTGAAAATAGCCAAATTTTATCTATAATTTCCCCTAGAAACTGCATTTTATTCTTAATGAGGGTTTGCTTTCCCTATGTGCTCTTCGAACAAGCACAAATCAAATTATCAAAGCAAGCAACCTGAACAATACAAAAAACATACTTCATTCAAATGACTTGAGCTATTTCACTGTCCACCTAGTCATCTGAAGACTGAATCTTGAGTTGTAATTGAAGTGAAAAAAAATTACAAAACCATACCTTGTCCCAAAGATTTTGAAAAATAACTTGCCTTAGCAAACTCTATCTCAAGATCTGCATACATACAGCTGTCCCTAACCTCAAGTCAACACAGTATATAAGCCTGCCACTGTTCTCTGCTCCCAAGTCACCAAAATAGCAACTCCTCCAAAGACATAGATTTTTTTTCTCTTTAAAAAAAAAAAGTTATTTCAATGGCTACAAGCAAGCACACACACAACTGATCTGCTGAACCATGCCTATGCTTAGTTCGGAACAAAGAAACACTACCTGATTTCTGTTCTCATTCAGAAGGCAGGATTTACAAAACATTATGTTGATGGATTATCAGGGGTGCTTTTCACTGAATACAACATGCATTTTTAGCTAGCTTCAAATCATTGTAAACAAAAGAGAAAACAATGGCTGACTACCAAAGCAAAGAAAGAGATTTTTCAAC
Organism: Phaethon lepturus; assembly: GCF_000687285.1. NCBI lineage: Eukaryota > Metazoa > Chordata > Aves > Phaethontiformes > Phaethontidae > Phaethon > Phaethon lepturus. Next base: position 211,190 of record NW_010533764.1, read on the forward strand.
TTGAAGAATAAACTTTTATCTCATGACTAGTGTAGAAGATGTGGAGTTTTGTGAGGTATCTTGAGAAAACCCAGATTGCACAGATCATTTTTATGCAGAGATTCTGTTTTCTGTGATATTTTCAGTAAATTACCCCATCTTCCCACTACATATACATAAATCAGACACACACTTTCTTAATTATTGTAGGGAGTGGCGTTATAAATGTCTCTTTTTCCCAAGATCTACAACCTCATAAAATTAGAATAATGTGCATCATCTCTCTTGTGTAGCTTCTGGCATGTCGTTTTCACCCTCCTTCCAGCATAATTGAATACTCTGTGGGGTATTTGTAGTAATAGTCATCAGTCTCTCTAATGAAAGAAGCCTGGAAAAAATATGGCAGTTTAACTATTTCATAAAAATAAATCCTAATGTTTTCCAAATATATATGATTTTCTTAATATGACTAAGTTTGGCTATGTTGGTAAAAGCATTTGTATATTGGGCCATCAGTACTGAAGCTAAAACTATTTGCAGAAAATAGGTGTAATTTACAGTTCATTTTATGAAAGTTCTCTATCACTGAATAACTCAAAGAGAACACTCACTATTTCCCATCAGACCACTGTCACTCATCTCTCAGAAGAGGGAAGATGGAGGCTCTTTAGACCTTGACGATTGCTAACTTAAGTGAAAGTACTTTAGGGCAATACCCCTGCCTGGTGACCCAGGTAGGCATGGGGGTTAACTGACCCAAATAAGGGACAGTACAGAGTGGGACTGCTCTCCGGTAAGTTACCTGTGCCCCTTCTGTTCTTGGGGATGTCCAGAAATAACTGGTTGGGCAAAGCAGGCAAGTATAGGACCTCAGCATCATAATTCAGATGGGAGTTGCCTGAATTTGCTTCAGGTGTAAGCACTGGGAGCAACTATGCATCCAATGTCAAATAACCAGAACTAAAAGGAAGAAAGTCATGCTATGGGCACAGTCCTAGAAGTCCCATTTTGCCAAGGTCTGATATCTTCTTCATAGTCTAAAAGGGAGTAAGCTGCAGAAGGAATCAG
>NW_010533764.1:212267-224128 GCF_000687285.1 Phaethon lepturus
CCATTCAAATCACAGGCTACTGGAAGTGCCATAAAGCAAAACTGGTGCATTTGGCCAGCCAAGGGCCAGTCCTCAGCGATAACACAACCCAGATAATGGACCAGACTTTAAGCCAGCATCAAGGGTCAACAACAGGACATGGGCTGACCGACCTTGAGCTTTGAAGGAGAGATCCAGGCTCCTACCACCCCCGCATCACCGGCGCAGTATTTACTAGCACACAGGATAATTACTCCATTAAACTGGTATGAGCAGGAGCTTGAAAATCAGCCATTTTTAAAGGATTTTGGTAGCATGCCACTCAATGAATCTCTATAGAACTTCTAGATAGGTTCGCTTTCTTCTTGTGTGCCCAAGGCTCCTACAAGACCCTCTGCAAAAAAGATGACATATTTAATATAATCCTTTATCATAAATGCACTGGACACATTTCTTTCATCCACTTACATTTCTCAGTGCTACTGCTACTCTCACCACAGCTTTAGAATATAGCATATTGTAACACAGCAATGATCCTAACTGCAGTACAAAAGACATGCAAATGGAGCCTTGTCAACAAATGCTAACAGAAGCCCGCAGAGGCTCACCTAGAGTTTTCAGGGATTTACTGTTTTATTTTCATCACCCAAACCTGCTTTTTTATTTCTTTATTTTTAATCTACAGCAAATTTCTCACTTTTCCAGGTATCGGTCAAGAGGCAGACTTTACCCCCAGGTGAAAATGTTCAGTGTAATGTTGTTTCCTTTCTCTTGCTGTTTTCACAATTTTGTAAGTCTATGTTTGGTTTTGAACTTCAGCCATTCTTGTGCATGGACTTATTCACCTCCTCTGCTAACCCATTCAGTGAGACTTATACGAAGTTTGAAGGCCAATTTCTGTTCTCTGTTTCACGCAACTCCAGTCTTAGAATAAAAATAGAAAGTAACAAGTATTGCCTAATAAACCTACACTGTAAATCTATAGGCACATAAACTCCTAATGCTAGGTGGTATTTAATTACACAAGCAACCCTACTGATTTAAGTCATATTTAACATGGATAAGACTCTGTTCCTCATGTACAAAATTTATAAGTCCGGAAGTTAACTTGTTTTCCTATTTTAGTTGCTGGTTAACAAGCATTTTATTGACTTGCTTGTTGCTTTACCATAACAATTCCAGATGTATTGTGTTTATGTTTCTATCCGAGAGCTACTATCAGCTCAGTTTAAGTTTCTATTAGAGTACAAGCTTTATAGAGTCGTTCCTATTGCAGAAACTATAGAAAACAACGCTGTTTACCAAATGTGGTAGTAAGGAATAAATATAAATCTTGGGCATTAAGACAAATGCAGTGTAATATAAGTTTGATTGCAACTGACTGGTGATGTTGCCACATCAGAACTACTCTACATTCTGCAGAGTAATTCTACCTTAAACTAAAGAACAAAAGAAACAAAAGCCCCCTCTTTTGCAGAGTAACTGACTTCTGTAAGGTCAGTTAAAATGAAAGTGGTCACTGAGAGAGTAAGGCACCAAAATACATAGAGCTCTGAAATGTCTAAAACCCAGATCCAAGCCATGCTTTAGAAATACATTGCTAGTAAAACTGCTTCTTTGAGTAACTCAGCTTTGATTTCCACCAGAAGTCTTATTATTCTTGAAGCCGCCCTTCTTACCTCCTACTTTTACTGTAGCTACTCATCATATTCATTACCCAGTATATTTGATCTTGCAAATCACCATGCTCAGTAGAGATGCAGTAGAAATTAAGGTAACAGGCAACCCATTCTTCTATGCTTCTCCATGACAAATACGGTATTCAATAAAATGATTCCACTGCCCAACATGGAATTCTATGCTCCCTCTGAGCATGACATATTTTGCACCTATGAAGTCAATCAAATGCCAGTGTTATTTTTCTTTTATTACCCAGGACTGGTAGAGCAGTTTCAGTAAAAATAATTTATACCAACTGTTTCCGGTTAATGGAAATTCCAAGTCTTCAGACAGTGTTTTTTATTTCTGGTACTTGAATTCTCAGAGAAATAGTGAAGTATAATTGATACCATACGCTTTTTATTGTTTTCCACATGAAAGAATCACGATTTTCAGTGGATCATCGAATTATGCTGTGGCATTGCGCCAAATCATCAAACAGCAAGGTCACATGAGATGAAGGTACAGTGTTTGAAATAGGAATAGCATGTTCATATCTTTGAATTGAAGGTTTATTTCAGTCTGTCTGAGTAAACCCAGCCAAGAAATTTTGTGGGGTTTTCCACGGTCTACAGAGCATCTCCTTGTAAATTACTGGAACAAGTCCAAGAAAATGTGCAAATATTCATCACCAAACAACAGGATTACAAAACACTATCATTTCAAAGACTACATTACATTAGAGCCAAGCCAGTTGCTTCAGACACTTCAGAAATGTTAATAACTACCAAATATGAAAATAACTGCACCTACCGTATTTCCGGAATATCTCTGCCATAGGAAAATAGTCTCTTTCTCCCACAGTTGTGCCTGCTGAAGCATTATGTTAGCTTACTGTTTTGAGTATTAATTTATCTGCTTTATACACCTGCTTCACAAAATCATAACTAAAGGAATATTTTTAGAAAATCCTGCAAATTTCTCAGCTCTGGGAAAAACACATTTGCATGTTGTGTGCAAGTCTAAATCAGATTCAGTAACTGAGTCTTTTTATGATTCTTTGACTCATTTTGCGACGCTACTTCACATCTCTACTTCTGCTGTATCATTTTAAGCTGAAAGCTTGCTGGAAGGAGAACATCACCTTCACGACACGTGTCTTACACAACGGAGCAATTTGGCACATATCCAAGAATCACAATTCCAGCACCAAGTGACAGTCAAAAACTCTTAAGGTTTGTGTCTAGTTACAAAGCCATTGCAGTGCTTCTAATTTGGACAGGGCTTTAATATAGGGGAGACATCTTCCATTCCCAGAAAGTTTGCTCTTCACATCAGACAAGGAACAACATAACACAGGCAATGACCAGGCAGCAGGAGTATGTCCGGAGTTATAAAGTCTGAACTGCTTACAAAGGTATTGCACATGCATTTCTCATCATCACAGCAACTTCTTTTTTTAATCTATCTGATATATATAAAGCCATTTCTAAACCAACTAACATGCAATTGGCATATTTTATCCAATGGTAGGATTTTTGAAAAGAAAACAGGAAACAAGGCAGATTTTATCTCTCAGTACTTCTCAGGCAGGAAATTTAAATTTTTCGCCTTTTGGAAGGGTTTCAGTTGTAGACTTCTGAAGGACCACAGTGGCAGTAAGACCTAAATTGACGGTTTTAAAGAGAGGAAACACTAAATTTATGGCAGGGACTATGTTATAATCCAATATCTTGGCCTTTGTTAGAGACAGAACAAACATTGCCGTGGGGTTTGAATGACTCTGTGGATGATCATCTTAGAATCACTGTCACCATGGCTCTTCCAGGTCACAGATGAGTTTATGAAAAAAGCAACTCTCCCTCAAAACCTAAGCAGTCAAACAAGACTGAGGAAAAGCCTCATTAGTCCTTTCTGCACACAAAATACAAAATGGCAACCTTGCTATTTTAAAGTTCTCCCTGTTTTTTGCCTCTGTGGATACTCGCTTGTTCATAAATAAATTAGCTGTATTAAAAGATTCATTTATATCAGATCAATACCAAAACTCTTACCGGCAGGTTTCTCCATGGCTTATGCCCTTTACCTGCTGCTTAGACCAGAAGTAGAAAGAACAAATAACAGGATGAAAAATGAACAACAAAAATAATCTAGCTAATGTTCAGCCTACAAGATTTTTGGATTTAACTGACTGACCTTGAAAATTGGGCCACATTATGATCAATGACCAGCTGCATTCCCACCACGGTAACATCAGATGCTTGCCCAGGCTGGCAAACCTCACTAGAATTGTACAAACTATTTTTGGTCCAGCTTGAACCAACCCTGGCACCCCCTGGGTGTGGTGTTCAAAGTGTTCAGCACACATGTGCACAGGATATCTGCACAGCTGTGAATCTGGCAGCCCTTCTTCTTCCCTACCTAAACACCTATCCCTGCAGCCATTTGACCTCCAGAGCTAAACGTGGGAGGACAGGCCATGAGATTAATTTCTGAAAACATTTAAGGGAGGTTCTGAGATTTGCTTGCAGATTAGAGGTAGCTACAGAAAAGAACAAGGCCCCAAACATTTTCCATAACAAACTGAGAACTTATACACCCTAGAAACATTACCTTTTCCTTTCACATGATGTTCAAGGTAGGAACAAGAATGCTTCATTTTTTCTTGAGGGAGCAGAAAAATATTGAAGAATTCTCTTTCTGATGAGAGAATCAGAGATTTATCCATTTGCCATCTCCATAGAGCAGGATCTGTTGCAAGACAAGATGGAAAATTACCTGTCTTCTAGTGGTATGCATATATGAGGTGCAAATCAAATGTTTACCTATCAAATATGTACATGTGCAAATATCTATCAAGTGCAAATACATACCTACTTACTAAGTTTTTATACTCAGGGGACATTTTATTTCCTCTATTTTCTGGAATTGGTTATGAATGCAGGATTATGCTTGCAGCTATCTTATTTTTCTTTTTCTCCCCTACTTTCTTTTTCTTTCCTTTTTTTAAAATTACACATTCCTGGGTGTCTGCCTAAGGGAATTTGGATGTTCACAAAGAAAGGGAATGCTTAGGTCTGTCTCAGCAAGGGGAAATAAGATGTGTTTTTGCTGGAAATTGCTACGGGGGAAAGAAAAGGAGGGGAGGAATCTGAAGTATTAAAACCCATGCAAGTCCAACTCCCTGTTGTGAATTCAGCAGCAGTTTATAGGCAGTTTTGATCTGTGTGTGTTGCCCTCATTTTCCGAATTAATTTGCACATATGTTAAACACATACCAACTTCAACCTCTAAAAAAAAAGTTAAAATCTCTCACAAATGAGCTTCTGTGTAAATATTGTTGGATAAACAATAGTCAAAAAAAATGGACACTATAACAAATAATTGGAGATCATGACTACAGCCATGAAATGCTTTTGCCAGGGGCAAATAAATTAATAATCTTGTTGTACTGCAGCATATCTTATGCAAAATTCTTGTCTTTAATATTTATTTAGAAATGTACAATGAGATATGAAGCTATGGTTTCTGTAAAATCCCCTAGAGGAAGCTTGTAGAGCCAACATATCAAGGTTTTCTTTTGATGCTGTGTTCTTTAATACCCTTTGTATGTCTTTCCCAGCTGTACATCTATAAGATTAGAAGCAAAACAGATTCTCCAACAGAAATTCTGCCACATGGCTTAAGAGGTGGCAAGGCATTCCTTAGCGTACTGTCACTCCACGTTTCCTGCCACCTTGAAAATTTTATTTGGAGGAAGGCACTAGCAGTAATGATATGTGAAGATGATGAAGCATCACTTTCAGAGTGCATTCTACTCCTTCAGGTGTATTCTGGGGATTTACTATGAGCGCCTATGCTAAATGTACTTTCAAGCCATAGGTATACTCTTTATTTCTGTATATTGGCATATATACCTTCTCACAAGTATCCCACAGAGTATATTCCCACTCGTAACACAAAACCCATCTGAAAGTGCTTCCAATTGCACACAGTTCCTATTTCTTTCTTGAATATATTCAACAAAATGACCAAACCAAATGGGAGGAAGCATAAACTTTTAAACATAAACAAATGAAGCACAAGACAGTCCTCTTCAGATTTGCGTGGTTTGTTCAACCCCAGCTAAGTAGTTGAATTAACAATTTTTTTACCAGACACATTAGGACTCTCTGACTTTTCATTTACTCCTAAGCAAACAATTTAGAGTGGAATATCTAAACCACTACCAATTCTGTAAAAAGGGCAATGCAGTTTCACCTTATTACTGCTACACATCCATTGTGGTGAACTATTTTCTTTACATCGCTCAGCAGCCTGTAACAACTCTGGACTTTGGGGGCCAATAGCATGAACGCAACTATCCATCTCCTTTTTTCTACTTCATGGTGTCCTGTGAGAATATTCTGAGCCATCTGTTGTCAGCACGAGCAGGTCTGCAGTCCCTGTAAGTGTGTAAATTAGTTCAGGGTCAAAGAATACAAAAATCTCTTTTCCCAAATGTTGGTTACTATTTTGCCTTGCAAGTCACACCTGTCACAACAATCCCATCCCAAATATGCTCTATGCCCACAACTCATCACTAAAGGCATGAGTTGCATGGTTCTAAGATATTAGGGTTTTTAATTTGACTTTTTAATACGAGTTCTCACAGTGGATCAGTCTAAATAATGAGTGAATGATCTGTTTGTTTTTAAAAGGTGTGTGTTTCCTTGCTGAACTCTGCTTTAGTACTTAATTCACTTCAATGCAATTAACCACAGGGAAGAAACAGCTCTTGTGAACATGAAAGAATGACTCCCAGAGACTGACACCACCGCTAACAGACAGAGCTGTCACCAAAGCAAGTAATACTTAAATCCCAGCTGGGACTACAGGGACTCCCCAGAGCAAGCCATCCAGGAGACAGATGATGAACTAGTTTTCCAATTCCCAGCTTAGCTATGCTATGGTGAAGACAACCCTGACAGATTTTTGCATTAAAAAGCTCCAGGCTTCAGTCAGATACAACAGGCATAGTACACCTAAGCAAGGACCTATAGCTGGGGCTAGAGATGGTCAGACATGGATTTTGGATTTCTTTTTTTTTTTTTCCTGAAAGAGGTAATATTTTACTGCCATAAAGCCTAATGAAAAGAGACCCAGGTGCCAGAGCATGCCTTGTTCACTTCTGTAAGCAGAGGACTAGTTTGGGACTGGGGAACAATGTCCTCCAACAAGGACCTTGCATCCTTCCCCAGAAACTCAGCTTAGCTTAGGGAAATGTAGATTGTATGTATCAAAACTAAATCAAAATGACACAGCTCACTCGGAAATGAGACGGGATTAAAATACTATACTAGAATACTAAGGGGAAGATCAAATTCAATTTTGGAATCCAGAACCAAACTCTGCAGCATTAGCACATTTTTTGGCTCTCTTTTGCCTTATTTAGCCAGTAGCACTGACTCTGCAATTACATTTTTCATTATTGCAAAGTAGTAATTATCTCTCTCTCTTTTATTCACATTTCTCACAGCAACTTCCAATCAAGTGCAGAAACTTTTTACAAGATAAATGTGACTGAGCAAATCTGAAATTCAGCATCACTTCTCCCTACCTTTCAAGGCAGCAGATAAAGGCAAAAAATGTTCCTGGAAGAAGAACTTGATTAATAAAAACATCTGTAGGCCCAATGCTGAAAAAAGCAAATCTCCTCCCCTTACACTTTTACTAGGAAATCCACCAATATAGACTGATAAATAACCCATTTTCCTAACAAAATAACATGAATGAAACAGCTGAGATGTGTATCATTATGTATGTAGAGAGGCTAGGAAAAAAAACAACAGATAAGCTAGAAATGTAATACTGTGTTAAAAAGGAACTATCACTGACAAATCCTGATGATACTATAATAGCTGTAGGAGAAATACTTCATTATTGGCACCATCCAAGCCAATTTGAAAACTCATCTGATTACACTAAATCCAAAAATAGATAAAACAGGAAACCATATCAGGGATTTCCAGCTAATAGCTTTTCTAACTAAATTTCAAAAGGTAGCACAAACTCATGGCTGTCAGAGTGCACTACCAGATTTCCATAAATGTACAGAAAGGTCAAATGGGTTTCATAAATCAGGTGTTAAAATCTATGTTCAAGGAATAATACGGTTAATGCCTGAGGCCTGATCATCTGAATATTCTGTACTATCACAGGTTGCCAGAAAAGCATTTTATAGTATTGAAAGGCCCTTATAACATCTTGTAGTTCTCAAAAAAGTTCTGCTTGAGACTAACAAAATCCAAAAGGCTTGAAATAACTATACAAAGTGCACAGATACATATCCACAGATGAATATAAATCCTGTCCCTTTCAGTAAAATCCAGGAGTGCTTCAAGGATGTCTAATTCCTCTCCTTTTAACTCTTCTTTGGGAACAGGCACTACTTATGCATATTATGTCCATCTTATGTTTTATGCTACAGGTACAATATTGCTAGTGTGACCTTCAGGCAATCAGAATAGCTACAATCAATGTCATAGCTAATATGATGTGGCTGAGAGGAAATAGAAAATACACTTTCTATTTGACTTGGGTGGACTTCCCCCTCCAGCATCCTTTATTCATATATTGTATAAATTATACCAATATTTTTCAACCGTGCATGATGCTGCTTAAGCATACTATAGAATAAATCATAGCAAAAGATGGGGGAATTGTAACAGGATAATAACAAGAGAATACTGAAATCAAGACTGCCTTAGATAAGTAACAAAATAAAGAGTAATTTTCATCTGGGTTTGTTTGGTGGTTTGTTTGGGGTTTTTTGAGATAAGTATCTATGTTCTTAGCATATAGTCTATCTTCAGTTTCCCTTTTCCCTCCATTCTTGCCCAGCAACAAAAATTGTCGAGAATTTTGGTCAGCACACACCAGTACCTACATTTCTCAGTGCAGACTTCTGGCATACATTTTCTTAGCAGCTACGAACAGGCTGCCTGTATATCAAGTATTTAATCTCAACTATTCTACCTGCTGTCTACAAAATTACAAATGATGATATTTTTAAAAAGCCTGATTATTATTGTCCAATCTCAACTTCCATTACACCCAGGAGAGTCTCCCTGATGTCTTTAATAGAAACAGAGTCTGGCCAACAGAGCACTTCTGAAAATCCCCTCCTCAGCGATAGGAGGGAAGCACAAGCCACCATAACCACATTAAGAAATACCAGAAACATATAAGCTGTCTGTTACCCAGATCTTTTCAAAATTAATACCCCCACCCAGCAAAAATGATAGACAGACGGACCTCTGCCCCATGTGGAGATGATCACAGGAGTGAGGGTTGCATTTCTAAATAAATCCTTATGCACTCTCCACAAAGACTGCAAAAGGCAAAGCAAAGAACAAAAAGAAAAAGCCAGAACAGCAATTTGTTCCATATTCTTCCAGGAATATATTCTCTTTTGTTTTAAAACATTCAAGTCTCTTTACTTTCTCATTACTTGCTCTAAGATCACTATGAAAACAAGACACAATTACTCAATTTCCAGATGAGCTCATATTATAACAATTTAAGGTTACGATAGGAAGACAAACATTCATGCTATTGGCTTGTTACTCTGCTAATTGTTCCTATTACTTTTTTTTTGGCAAAAAGTAGGATTCACAAACAGTGGAAACCATCCTCCAAACAGCACATTATGCCATTAGAAATGCAAAGCTTCGTAAGTGGCGGTAATGTACAATAGAGCACAGGAGCCACCGGTATAAGCTGCTGCTATGAAACTGGTTGGAAAATGGGTTTTTTCCCCCTGGCAGGGTGTGTGTGTACGTGCCATGAGCTGAACAACCAAGCTTTCACTGGGCATTCTGTCCACAGGAAAGGCACATACCACACAAAAGAATAAATAAAACCTCAAATTTCTGTCAAAAAAAACCCCCAACTCATCAGGAAACTTTCTCTCAACCTTTTCACAGAGTGCAATGCCTCACTACTAGTGAGATTCAGTTGTGTAAACATAGGTGTCCAGTGGTGTTTTAGCTTCCTCAGGGCATGTGAAAATGTCTCCATGAGGCTGACAAATGAGACAGGACCTCATGCCCTTCTGGGCAAATGCAGGCCCAAGTGAGTTGCCCTAGGGCATCTTCCAGAGCACAACAGGGCTTAATGCTTAGGCAACTGAATCCCACAGCATGTGCCTCACCAGCATCGGAGTCTGCACGTTCATCTCTCTTACAATAAACTCAGCTTTTTGTTTGTTGTTTGGTTGGGTTTTGTTTTTTTGTTATGAAAGCAATTTGAAAACAAGGGAGCAAAACTCATTAGCGAGGCATGGAGCAACCAGAAAAGGTACACAAAGATGAAGGGTGAAAATAAACAGATGAAGAACATGGACTTGAGGTCTAGAGTCTTGAGATATCCAGACAGGGATCATGAGGCAGGAAATCCTACCTGCAAGGCTCCCTCTTGCAGCCATCTGCTCCTGCCATTGTCATTCACATTTGCATTTACTTTTCTGTCTCACCTCATAGAGTGGAACAGCATCTAAGTGCTGCACTGTGGTAGCAGGTGGTGATAATCTCACAGATTTCCTTGAAGATATGATGGGAAATGAAGTTTGCACTGTCTGGCCCACACTACTGATGTAAGAATGTAAGAGTACAGGGGACAGCTGGGAGGGGAGGGTATGCTTCTAATTAGAGGGGAGGAATACCGTACACTTTGTTTGAGGGCTGCAGGACCAGAAATCATCCTATGCCAATGTCAGCATCTCACTCTGAATTTTAATGTTACTTACTCTTTAGACACCTAATTCCAGCTGATGTATTTAGGGACAGCTGATGGGTGAAATATATGATTATATGAAATATATGTTTGTATATTATATATTATATATGAAGAAACGTATATAATATATGAAATACGTGTTTCTCTCTAAACACATATTCTGCACACAGTAATGTTTAGCCATTTTGGAGGCACTGTGCTCTTCCTGCACTTGAAAAAAAAGAAAGTGACCCCAGTGAACACAAGAATTTATTTCTTTGTTCATCCTGAGAGCAGAGAATAGCACTGATGCCTTGAAGATATTAAGACATTTATTTCTTGAGAAATAGTTTCTGAGTTACTTCACAGTGATATTCTAAGAGATCCCCACATCAGACAGTCAAAATAAATCAAATTACAAACTATATTGTACAAAGGTCCTCAGTTAAACTACCAATTACATCTGAGAAGACAGGTATCACATATATATGCCATAAGTTCCCCGAAGTATCCAATTTTAAGCAAGGGCAGAATATTACAGTCTACATTCACCACTTCTGTCCACCCCTGCACAGTGTGCATCATGACTAGATACTGGGATACAGTGCAAGGCAGTAAAATCCCAGTGTACCCATTACCCAGACTGGGCAGGCTCTCTGGGCTGCCTGCCAGAGCTGCTTTGCATTGGAAGCTCCACTGACTAAAACATAGACAAAGCCATAAATACAAAAGTGAAGCACACTTAGAGACCTCCCAGTGTAAAGCCATGGGTTTTACGCTCATTTTGCAGCGGTATAAAATGGTTACATCCAGCACAGGCAAGCAATGAATCAGTTGTTCAGTGCTGCATATGCACTGAAAAAACAGGACCTATCTCACAGTCAAGGTAATCTCATTTTATTTCTAGCAGCAGACAATGTTTTGTCCCTCCTCCAAGGAAATCACAGAGGAACTTACACTGCAGAATGGACTGCAAAGCAAACACTCAAAGCTATGATGAACTGAGCTACCTTCAAATCTGGAAACCATACAGTTGTGACTGCACAGCCCTTTCCCAAATTAAGAAGGCCTGAAAAGTGGGTTTGCTAACTCAGGCCAAGAGCTAGGCTCTGCTGCTTCAAGCATCAGTGCTAGTTTATCTACATGGATCATGGTTTAGCCCCTGCCGGCAACTAAGCACCACACATCTGCTCGCTCACTCCCCCCTCCCTCAGTGGGACGGGGGAGAGAATTGGGAAAAAAAAACTTGTGGGTTGAGATAAAAACAGTTTAATAGGACAGCAAGAGAGAAGCAAACAACAATGGTAACAACAATAATAATACTGACAAAGGAATGTACAAGAACAAGTGATGCCCAATACAGCAATTGCTCACCACCCGGCAATCGATGGCCCATCCCCGAGCAGCGATTTCTGCCCCCCGGCCAGCTCCAGTTTATGTACTGGGCATGACGTCGGATGGTAGGG
>NW_010533764.1:224159-249414 GCF_000687285.1 Phaethon lepturus
AGGCATGGTACAGTGTTCCTGGCCGTGCCCCCTCCCAGCTTCCTGTGCACCCGCAGCCTTCTTGCTGGCAGGCCAGCACAAGAAGCTGGACTGTCCTTGACTACTTAGCAACAACCCAAAACATCAGCACCTTATCAACAGTTTCTCATCCCAAATCCAAAACAGTCTCACACTAGCTTCTGTGAAGAAAACCAGCTCTATCCTGGCTGAAACCAGGACAACCTGGTATTGAGTTGCACCTCCCTCCAAAACAGAGCTAAGTTAGAGGTCTGCACTCCTTTTCCAGTTACTTTCATCCTAATTATGAGCACAGGTTTATAGAGAAACCCAAGAAGCAAATGTAAAGAGTTGAATGTCACGAAGAACCAGGCTCAGTGGGTATGCATTCTGCTTAGTTCAAGAAAAAAGATGGTAAATTCACAGTATGCTAATTTGTAGTAGTGTTAACTAATGTTGAATGAATTTGTGCATTTTAATACAACTGCAACAAGCATCAGAATTCTTGCATGCAACCTCTTAGCCCATTCATGAGGGGGAAAAAAAAAAAAAAAAGGGAAAAATGTTGAATGGTATTTAGTATCATGGGATTTCATTAAAGGCATATCACCAGATCCATAAATGTAGTAAATTTGATCACAGAGGTCAACAAATAAACAAGAAAATACCCCCAATTATTTGCAACTGTGCCACTAATGCTAAATCTCCTCAAGTCTGAACCCATTTCAAGAGGCTGAAGTTCAGACTGTTGGAATAAAACGCATTCATATTTGATGCTACAGCCAGACAAATAGAGACATTACCAGCTCCATGTCCTTGTCTCGAATGCCTTCCATCCAGACTTTTGATGTGGATACAGAATACAGGCTGCTCAATTTCATGTAGTATTCCAGTTTACTTTGCTTCTTGCTTTACATACAACATATGTTCACTTCTTAGAGGTTTTCTGCATATTACTTCACTTTTGCAAGTGACCTCATGAGCTTGCACCAGTAATTCAAAAGGATTAGCGACGTTTGCTCGACATTTCTTTGAACTTACTTCTACTAAAGGATGGTCTGTTGAACAGAAGTTCATCCTCCTGCAAAAATAACAGAAAATAGGCTTTGGTATCTGTTAAAAACATGTGTATCGGCAGGCAGTCTCCTTTTACAACAGGGAATTACTTTTGATAACGCACAGAACTTTGATCAAACCCTTACACTCTGTTGAAATACACTCACCCCTATCGTCTTATGCAGTTCCAGTGGCTAAGCTACTTCAGCTTCAATTACTGCAGCCTGGCTCTGACAGATCACAGAATAAAGTAGCCACAGTAAATTATTCAGAATTAGTCAGGGTTCTAGCTTACAGCTGTTTCCAAAGTATTCACACTGAACTTCAGGATATAAGGCATTCAGCAGTTTAGAGTTCTCAAGCAACATTTTTCACTCAAAATACCTTTTTCTCCCTTTCTTTAAAAAAAAAAAAAAAAGGCTTTTTTGTACTTTAGAGAAAAATCCAACTTTAATTAAAGGTATAAACAAACCATGCAGCCGTTAGATTTTAGATTAGCTTTCTTAGTTTTAGATTTCTAATGTGTTGCTTCCCAGTGCAGCAAACATTTAGGATTTTGGGTTTTTGTTCAGATTTGTAAATGGAGAAACATGAGGAGAATGAACTGAGGAGTAGATAAAAAAATAAATAAAACAAGGCCCAGTGCAAAAACAATGTACATTTTTAACCTGAAAATTGTCTTTGTCCCATCTGGCTGCGAAGACACCATCTTTGCTGTAGTGTCAGAAGCAAAGAGTCATAAAGAAACTCAGGGCTCATTGCCACTTTGAGATTCAGATCCTTGGGTTATAAAACTAGCTTTTCCAGGGATAAAGACAGTCACAAAAAACATCTTTTAAGGGCAGTGATGCACCTGCCTCCCTCTCTCTTTCCTCAGAGTGGCACATCCCAAACTGTAATAAACTCTATTCCAGGCCATTGCCAGAGGGCAAGACTCAATCCAAGTTTCCCAAGGTCAGTGTGCGCACTCCAGTCACTGAAATACTGGATTAAAGGAACAGATTTCAACTCCTTGTGCCTGTTCTAAGTGAAAGTGACAACTATTGTTGTGCTGAATATAGAACATTTTTCCATTAGTTACATTGCTGGGACTCCTGATATAAGCCTCCAGGAAACATAGGAAGTTACATGCCTAATACATGCACCCTACAGGCTGCAAGTCTGAGACAAAAGATCAACCTTGGAAAGAACAAGGCACCTTCAGCAACAAAAGAGTTGCAAGACTTTACTCATCTCTGGAACGGTATTACTAACAGCAGCCTTCCAGGTTTAGGAAAAAATTAAACAGGGCTTCAGTAAACAACACATTTTGGGCCTATGTTTAAGCATTATAAAGATCCTTTCATTTGTACATATTTTCTAAAAAAACTACAGTAAATCTAATACAGTTCTTTTTTTAAAAAATACATGGAAATAAAAAATACACACATTTCTGCCTTTATTCACTTTTTTTTTTTTTAACTTTCCCTTCTATTTACAACTTTTATTTCACAAACCTGGACCCACATTTTTCATAATGTTTGGATCTACCCATAAGTATGCAGGATATAAACTCTGAACACATGTACAATCAAATAATCTTTAAGATACTTAGAACCCAAATAATTTTTGCCACACACACATTCAATTATGACTTGCTCAGACTCATATAAGTACTTTGTATCAGGATATGGGTGCAGAAGGAATGAAATTTCAAAACACATTTTTATTTCTTGGCATACTTGAAAAATATTTGATTTAGAGATCTTCCCAGCTACATTGCTGCAAAAGCAACAGCAGACACACAAGAAAAAGCCTTTGGCCTGAATGGGATCAGATTTTCACAAAGGTGAAATCGCACATCTGTTATCATGTCTGGTTTCTCACTTGAGTTTATAAAATCTTTAATTCATTACATCATGTCTACTTGATAGAGATGGAAGCTTTAATGTCAGGAAGAGAGAACTGTAACTCAAGAGAGAAATAAGAAATGAAGCCACAAGAGCAGAAAAGTTTGTTTTCACACGTATGTTATAAAGGTAAAAACCCAGAAAACTTACGTTTACAAAGCATATGCTACGCTTTCTACAACTGTTCTTCACCTCCAGCTCTTGTTTCTCCTTTCTTCTCCAACTGCAGGGGAGACTGCTTTTCTTATTCTGTGCACACAACACTTAGCACAACTGTGAAGGACCTCTGGACTTCACTGAAATACAGACAACAAATAAGATAATGGAACACACATAGTTTAATCTCAACAAATCTTCAGACAGAATATTTTCCCTGAAACTATCAGTCCTTTAAAGAAGCATGGATCTTTCACCCATTTGCTGTGTTTCATAAAATTTGTTTTACATATACAGAAAGATGGGCGGGGGGGGGCATGTTGTGTGTTAAAATTAACTGTCACATCAGTCCAAAAAAATTTGACACAAAACAATACAATATACAATTATCCTATAAAACTAACCCGTGTTGGAAATTGGCCAGTGCTGCACCATTTGAAATACAGTTTGCATATTGTCACATATTTTAAATATATGGATAATAATATATATCAAAGCCAGATTTTTTTCACATGGGGAAAATAAAGGAAAAAAAATTATAAAAACATAGCCAAATTTTAAGTTAACCCAAATCCAAAGAATAATCCCCAGGCAACCATAAATTATGTGGTATCCTCACTCAGTTGAAAAGCTACTGCTGCATCTGTGGGCCGGGGGGCAGGGACAGGAGAGATGGGAGAGTGCTGTTGATCAAACAAGCCACAATACTTAATGCATACTTAATATTACATAGTTAATTTAAGCAGATAATGTAGATTGAGAATGTTACTTGAGCCCCATGGTATACAGCAATTATATCCATTATAAAATGCTTTCTCATCATCTGCCCTCAGGTCCTGCTGGCAGAAAGTATCCAATCCCAATGTCTGAGAAGACCCAGATCTTACGTGCTTCTCGCTGAAGGCTGACCAAACTAAAGAACACCTCTTTTCATACTGAAGTTGAGGCTCACCAATGACTCTGAATTTTAATAACAAAAGAAACTATGATGAAGAGTATGTCTTGCAATTCTGCTCAGTCCAGTACGAGAGAAATTTAAAGTTTACAACTCTATCTACTACACTATCTACTCAAACAAGCCAGCACAGCACCCTCCCCTCCTCTCCCACTAATAAAAGACAAAATACAATTCACAATGTGGCTGTCCTATCCACTAGTAATTCACATGGGCCAATATCAATCTGCTGGTTGATGCCGAGCAATCTTTTTTTGGTCAGCAATGTCTGTGTCCCTTCAGCTGGGTCACAGAATCAGATCTTTAGCTAATGAAAAGTCAACATAAGTCTCTTGAACTCTGTGCATGTGTTAGTTTACACACCACTCATAACAAGAGCTGACAGTTATATTTTGCAGTTCAGTTTTCTTATTTTTCAGTCTTTAAATTCAATTTTTACCCTTTTTTCCTGGATGCAATTTCCTTCAAAAACTTTATAACAAGATAAGCTTCCACAGGCTGTAACTCATCCTAAAGTAATCTCTGATCTGGGAAGTTTAAAAATATCAGGAGAGGACTTTTAAAGCTGTTAACAAACGTTTCAGACTTGAATGCCAAAACCTAGCTTCAGATCACTGTTTACACACTTGATCCTCATGGGAATTTAGCACTTTTGAAAATGGCAGACCTTATAAGAAATAGTTGCAGAGTTTCTTGAGCGACTGCCTCCTCTTGAAATTTTGCTGAGTTTCGCAACTTTGCCTCTCTACAGTGAGATATAACTGAAGAACACGATTCGAAGGAAATTAATTTGTCTTTAATGTACTGGCATTAAAACACATTGAACAGCTAGATAAAAAATATCAAGCAAATTCTGCAAACTATTATGTTTCCATGAGTCTACTGGAACATGAGTTCACCTATCAGAACATGTGACTTAATGCTTTTTATCTTCCAAGAGACTAACTGGTAGGCAAATTTCAGTGTCACATGCCTCACTGCATAAGGAAGATGAATTTTGAATCACCTACAAATCCCAACCACAGAGCACTCACACCCTTCTCCAGTCGGAAACAGAAACAGTGCCACATGACTTACCTTCAATGTTATTTGAATTTCAAACATTAGATTAACACGCTGAAAAATGCAGCCACAAATACCAGCATTGAATAGACGAGAAAGAATATATTCAGCCTCATAGATATTCTTTCAGAGGATACATAAGTTAAATTACTCAAAAAGCTATTCACTGCAGACTTTTCATTTGGATCTAGTTAAAATGTAAACAATCCTTGAAAATTTAGTTTGTTTTTCCACTTCCTGTGTTATGCAATGTACTCAAGTTACACAAGGCTGTTTTTTCAGCTGGATCACAACATGGTAGCATTTGCAGACCAGTGCTGATGTTTCATTAATGATCTCCATAACAAGAAGATCATTGTTTTCTTTTATGTAAATGCTGGCTAAGTTACAATCACATTAAAATTTACTACATTCTTTGTGGTGGCCCAGTATCAGAGAGAAGGTCATGCTTCCTACCAGTAAGGACACTCCAACGATGTGTAGGCTATTTTGGGTGAGTGCCTGGTGATTAACAAAGCCACATAGTTAATGAAGTCTGCCAGCAAAAGAGGAAATCTCGGTTGTTCGTGTCAAAACAAGAGAACTTGGTTTGTTAGGTGACATTCAAACTACTCCGTATGAAAAAAAAAAAAAAGGTTTTGTACAGATGAAACTCTTCCCAGCCAATGAGTCAGATCTAATAGCTGACTCAGAATACAGCTTCAAATTCTAGCTTTGCCACAGACTTCAAAGCATGGCCAAGCCAATTCATTATTTCATTCCGTATTTATCAACCACAAACTAGAAAAAGTATTTTTCTTCCTTTCTCTTAACTATTGATCTAAACCGTAAGCTTACTAGTTAGGAGTAACTAACTAGGTAGGTGCATAACAGTACAAAACAAAATAGCATCCCAGGCTGTAACTGAGACCAAGCAGCAGACCACAGTGCACATCTCAAATATAACTGTAATTCTTAAGAGTAACATTTTCAATTGGCAGTCAGTGAGGTTTCAGTTCACAAATCACTCAGCAAACGCCTTTTCACAAATCAAAATCTTTTATCATGGTAATGACTATTATCAAATTGAGGGGGGAAAAAAAAAAAAAAAATCACACTCCATATAGAGCCACACTTAGTTTCAGGTAAAAAACTGGCAGGAAAATGCTGACTGTTCATGTAACACCCAAACAATATTCCAAGCTGAAAACAGGGTTTGCAGAACAAATGTTCTTTTACACTGTTAGTACTAACTTTAGTGAACAGAAAACATGCACAAAAATCCACCAATGCCCTCCCCACATGCAGAGTCTGACCAACACTTAGAAAAGCAGCATTTACGCAAACTGGAGATGCTTTAGGGAAAAGCCACCACAAGATATAATGAGTAAGTATCTGCAATAAACAAGTTAGATTTTTTTTTTTTTAAAAGCTAAAAGTAAACCATGACATTACTAACAAATGCTTTCAATAAATATGCCACATTTAATCTTGTAATTGCCTTTGCTAGTTTCCTGAGCCAACAAGCCATGTTAAGAAAACGCTGCCACTAGCTGCAGCCTACGTAGGGACTGCCACGCAATGGGCTGCTCATCATTGTGTAAGGCAGGCGGCAGAGACGCACCCCCAGAGGGACATGATACCTAATCATCCAACACAACGCCTCCCTCTCTCAGGAATACTTGTGGATCTCATTCGGCTGCTTCTTTTGGAAAGACTGAAATGTCAGATAACTCAAAATGTAGTAAGGAACGACGAATCTCAATATCTATACTCCCAGTCACTGCTTGGACACATAACCACAGCCAGCCTCAAGTGCTCTTCTGAATGAACCTCACAATGCTGACTGCCTCTATTCATGCAGCTCTGAAAATGTTAGAAAAATATGGTTTAAAAAGAACAGCACTCTAGCAGTTCAGTAAAACGGCTATAGCATGCAGGAAATAGTGACAGCTACATTGCATCAAATCTAAAAACACATTACAAGTTGTGTCAAAGATACCAGAACATAGTTTTCTAGGAACCTTGAACTCTGCATAATTACTTATAACAAAAACTCAGATGCAAAGGAAGTGTTAACTTTTCTCTACAGAAAAACATTCCTGCTTTTACCACTTGCAGTCACATTTTCCTAGGTCACATCTTAGCCTAGTAATCCACAGCAGTGAAAGTTTGAGCAGGGATCAAGATCTGGCAGGTGCCTCTGGAGGAAGGCTGCAAAAGCACTGTGAAAAATATTGGTTCAATTTGTGAAATCAGCAGGGAACACACCACTCATTTTGCGCTTTTGTTCTTCTGCTTGGAAGGAAAATAGATGAGTGCATCTTTCCAGATTTCTTGGAGAAAGATCTAAACACAGAGGAAGACAGCCAGGAAAGGAAGAGTTGAGAAGTTGAAGCTGACGTGTGTAACAGCAACAATAACCTGAAGGGAAAAGGCAAAGATGTGAAAAAAATTTAGAGGGAAACAGATTTTGTATTATACCTAATCTACTCCAAGAATTCTACAAAAATAAGAGAAAAGGTTCACTGGAATTGAGAACACAAAATTAAAATCTTCCAAAGAAACACTCTTGGCATCTGCCAGGACTTTTGCAAAAGCTAAAATTCTAGTTCCCTCTATTTCACGTGCAAAACCGCCTCAACTTAGATGAAACGATGAATTCCTTCTGCATCTCATTTACCCTATTCTTAGTCTCCATAACGTGCTTGTAGCCTATGCTTACCTCAAAGTCCTTCATCATGTACACACAAAGATGTACTTTTACTAAGAGGAAGCACTCTTAGTAAAAGAACAAAGGCAAAAATCAGAAGTTGGAGATTTCACAAAAGGAAGTAAAGCATCATTTAGAGTGTTTCCAGAAGAAAAGGCTGGGTGATGAGTTGCATAGAAAAATAAAGCATGGTTCATTCAGTTTTGTGCTCAGATGGTGCAATGCACGCTAAAAGACCTGATACGTTTACAATGCTCTCTGACAGTCTGAAGCTAAATGCAGAAAAGTTGTTGTGTGTCCAAAAGGGATCACCTACCTTTCATACACTGCCAGCAAGACAGGAATTAGCACTGACCAACCCCTACAGTGCTGCATCGAACAAACCATCTCTGTAGGCACTCCCAGACATGCAGTTCTGTACATCACTGCTTTAACTACAGGTTTATTTGTGGGTATGCCAGTACTATAAGCCCACTATTCAGCAGAATGATTTAAGATTTTCAAGGTTAAAAAAAGCCTCTGTAATCGCTCCTTTCAGGGCACACCCATGCTTCAAACACCTTCAGACTGGACACAGATGATAGTCCTTATGGACTAATGACAGTGTCAGCACAAAATCATGAAGTATTTTAAGTAATGGACATTTATTACTGAAGTCCTTGTTCCACAAAAGGAGAATCTTCATCACCTGGAAAGAATGTGTAAGAGGGGTTTGAATCTATGCTTGATGTTGCCAACTTGTCAAGTGTCCAGAAATACTATGGTGCTGTGATTTCAGGAGCTCTGAGGCCTGGCCACAAACCCGGTGACAAGGATACAGGCAGTCAGATTGGTACAGGCAGCCTTTCAAGTGCATGCTCATTTATACCTGTGTGAAATATGCTTGTCCTCCGACACGTTGCAGGGCTCTGGAGAATTAAAATGCAGGTAGATACAGCCCCCCAACAACGTGGGAGCTGCCTCTCTTCCTGGGTCACTTCACATGCAGTTGACTACATCCGCATTTCTCAGCTCTGCACAGCTTTTCCAGTTCTCTCTGGCTCTTCACACCAGTCTTTTGTGGCCACAGAGGAACTGCAGTGCTTAGCTAAGAACATCCAAATTGCCAGTGCCACTGCAAGGGATTTTAGTGTAAGGAAACACTTGACTAATTATCAGCTTTCCTCTTTTCACCTCCTTACATCTATACCTAGACTTCCATCCTGTTCTGATGCTGAATCACTACAGAGGCTGGGCAAACTACCTGTAACCACCTTGGTTCAGAGGTCATAAGTTTCTGCAGCTCTTGTTCCAGTCAATAGAAGACACAAGTGTCTGGATTATCAGCAAATAGGGCAATTATCTATTTTGTGCTTCAGTTCTCACATCCATGAAATGGAAGCAATTATTCCTTCTTCCTAAAGTGTCAGCAGAATCTTACATGAAAACTGCTGGAAACTTCCTTTCCTATAGACCACAGTGGTCTGTCATTATGCTGGTTCCTTTATCCAGTGTTACCGCCTGACTAGCTGCCCTTCTGTTTAATGAAGCAACCAGAGCAATGAGCTGGAAGTCCTCAACACTCTTTCACCTCTCTTTCCTCCTACTCACCCATCTTACCAGATGGCTATTTTATGCCACCCCTGTCTGGCTACCTCCTCCCTTTCTCAGAGCTGGAGACACCTGTTCTGCTGCAGCAGAAAAGAGGTAAAAAAGCAAAAAAGGAAACCATCAGAGCACTTATTCAGGACTAACAGGGAATTGAATACTATCTTCCCCAGGCTGGTAATGACAAGGAAATGGCAGCAGATCTAAATCATGAATGGGTAGGAGGTGGCCCTGCCAGCAAATATGATAGTCCTAGCAGGCGCCGTTCAGCAGCTCTTTTGCTGTAAAAATATTATTGCACTGCAATGAAATATTTTGGTCTCACTCCAGTAATAATCGAGGCAGGCTATTGTTGCTCTAGAAGGAAATTTTGCTCAATGTGATGGAAGCAGCCACTGCCTACTGGAGAGAAAATTCAGCAGAAATATCTCTTTGTTCTAGTGTTCTGGACTGAGCCTTGATTTCTCTCCCTGCTGTCAAAAAAAGGAATACTCTGCAAAGTGGACCTTAGCAGCAGACAGTGGTTTGCCTCGTCTGGCATACTGCCTGTTAAAACAGTTAGACATTTTCTTACAGCCCTAAGACCTTCTGGCTTTACTCCGAGTCAGATGAGTTCACCTAAAACAAAGCACAGAGTGCAAGTCAGATCTAGTCAGAGTGCACACATTTTATTGCTGGAATCTGCTGGGCATCTTAGGCTGTAGTATCAAGATTTCTAAGTGTAGAAGATGAATATAAATAGTGAAAACATTTTGATAATTAGACTGTAGAGCAGAAAACCTAACAGAACACATTTAGATATTCAAATGCACTTTAGAGGCATGTGCATCAGCCCTTTGGCGGTGAATATACTGAAAAGAAAACATCAGTAGTTTGCAGAAACAGAACACAGACAAGACTTAGCCAGCTACTGCTCTAACTGCTAGACTCTTACTTCCTGGCTTGTCACTGACACTGTTACCTTATAAAGCAACACTGAGCAGCAATTAAGTAGGGCTGTTATTCACCACTAACTTAGCAAAGGAAAAGAAATGAATGAGCTTTCCCACGTTGCAGTAGTTCCAGATTGTCTCTCAAAGGGCTGCATCAATTACTGTCACTTATTTGTCAGCAGTATGCCATGATTAACTGGCGAGACCCACATTTTTGCGTGCCTTACGTCATACACGGCTCTGCTCCCCCATCTGTTTTTATTGGTGTTATAGACCAAAATGTTCCACACCATGTACCTTGTCAAAGCTATATTAATGTCTCACAGTGGACCCAAGCTAAAACAACTTAAAACCCTACAGATTACCTAAATGTGCTGAAAATAAAGATGTAAAGAGAAGTGACTGAAAGATTTAGTAGAATTGAAAGTTGAGATGCAAAAAAGAGCAAGGGACCTTAAGCTTTCTTCAGCAAAATGAGAATGTTATGTCGGCAGAATAAGGGAATTTGTTGTCAGTACTAAAATATGTGGAAAAGTTTTTAATCACTAATTCAGAATAAGTAGCACTTTACAAAAACCCCCAAGACATTTACAATGTAAATTGTTACTTAGCAAGAACAAGCATGTCAAAAACGGCATTAAGTTTTAGTTCCTCACACCCTTACTTTCCTATTTAGGATGGCGTTTGAATGCCTCTTCCTTATTTTCTGAAAAACATCTGAGACCTATGGACTTTCACAGAAGTCCAACATGCATTTAAACATTTTCCTTAGAGTCTTAGCGAACATATACACACATGTATGTGATAGGTAGTTAGTAAAAACCCCATGTATATTCTAAAGAGCAGAAGAGAAGGACGGCATATGATACAATACAAACTTGTATTTATAACTATAATAAAGGCTTAATCATCAAAACACCATTCAACATCTATATGGTTGTTTTCATGTGTGAATTTCATGAATTCACACATTTTTCACATGAATTCACATGATTTTAAAGCACAGTTCATGGATGTGCTTTAAAAAAGAAATAATTAAAGGGAAGTTATTTCCATTCTAGCCTTGACAGCCATCAGGACTTTTTATACATCTTGTGATACCTGTCATACTTCTGAAAGCTTCTACTCAGAAGCTGTACCATTTTGAGAATCCAACTTTTGTTCTTTTAAAATACGCTTCTCTCTCTTCTAGCTGGACAAGACATAAAATATCTGAAACCTTAATGTTCAGCCTCCAGAATCCATCCATTTTTAGAATCTATCTCCTTAGAGCCACAAGATCCATTTCAGAAGATGCTGTGAAGGACACCTGCACTTACATGGGAATTATGCTTGCCCTTCCACACTTCCTGCCTTTCTGATCATCTGAAGCGCTCTGCAAATATTTACACCTTCTGGCTTTTTGGTTGAGCTGGCTTCCAAGTTCAGAATCATGAAAATAGAACAGTGTATAATTAGAAGTCTCTCATAATTATTGGACCATCCATTAGTAATTTTGCAAGGGTGGCACTTGTCTGTAGTACAACAGGAAAAGGAAGCTGGTAAATGCCCCTAAATTTGCATATTTTTACTCTCAATATATACAACCTCAATTCAAAAGCATTATTTTTTTTTCAAAGGATCTACATTTAAACGCACTTTCTTTGCTTACCCTTTAGTTAGCAGAAGTGACTGACTAAAACACTTATATATCCTCCTTCAGTTTCCCCACAGCTCTGGAACATTCTCTCCGAGCTTGAATCAGAGTCCTGTGAGTGAGCTAGATGTTCAATTACTCTTCTTTTCCTGAAAAGTCTTATTTTTCTATTTCTGTGTCAATGAAATAATGCAGGGGAGAAGAATGGAAAATGAGATGATGACTTTTTAGGAAACTGAATATTCCACACCATGCATTCCCCCTAAAAACACTGTCAGGCATTTAAAGTTCCCACTGGGAGAGTCACTGCTCCATTATTAGCCGTGATAAATAAAATCCTCCCAAAAACAAGTCCTCCCTCAACCTGCAAGTGCTTTTATAGAAACAGAGCCTTCTGATCAGCTTTGTGCTCCTTCACTCAGAATTCTGGTGCTAAGCAGAGACGAAACAAAAACCCAGATAAGACAACCGCCAGCCTTACCCATTAAAACTGAGTTAAAAACGTTAAAACTGAGTTTACAGTTTCAAGAGATGTAAATGGTCTGTAATGTCAAATACATATAATTTCAAATAAAACTAATGAAATTTTACTTCCATTTCCATACATGTCACGGCACGGTAACAGCATCTTCCTGAGTCCACGAGTTGTGGCCTATGTGATCTCTGCCAAAGAAATAGCATAAGCTTACTCCAATGCCTCCGTCTGTCTCAGTTTCTATCTGTTGTTTCACTACTCATAACAGCAAGCTATTACCCTACCTCCACCAAAGCGACCTATAAAATCTCTGCTGTTGTACTGCAGGCATGAAAATTACCACAGATACCATAAAAAAAAGAAGCAAAGAAAAAACAACAAAAGCAAGTTTTGGCCCAAGAAATTACAGAGATTAGGAACCAGGCCTATATGTGGCAGCAACGCTGCACAATAAAAGCTTAGTTAACAAGAAGAAATAAAGTTTTGTACTTGGAATATTTTTGCAACTTTCTCAAAAATAAACAGAAAATGCAAGCACAAAGGAATAAGCTTAAAATAATGGGATATTGAGGCCAAAATAGATATAGCCATGCTTTCGCGATGGCTATATACCATGCCTGCATAGAGGTTATCATAGTATTGATTGTCCACTGTTGGTAGGATTTGACAGTTACTCTTCCCATGCTGTTGTGCAGAACAGAACAAAGCCTGGCTCTGAGAGATCTCTCCTTTACCTGGGGGTTTGCTGGTCCCAGAAGGCAGGTCCCCACTTCTGTGGTGCAGATGTTGTCTGCGGCTCTCAGGTGCCATCAGCACCTTGGACAGTGTGAGCCTGAGCCTAACAAGCGGCACGTGCTGCTCCCCGCATGCAAAATGCGGAGAAAACCACCCCTGTGGTCACCCACTCACACCCCACGACGGCTTAGGGACATCTCTACCATGGCTTTTTGCCCAAATTTTCATGGCTTCTACCAAAAATACGCTGAATTTTACAGTAAGACAGTTTGTGTGCATCCAGAAGAGAACAGGATTCCAATAAAATAGTAAAATCAACGCAAGCTCTTGCCAGAGAGTTTCCTAGTATCATTGGCTGCTGTGCTAGTTGAGCTGCTGACAGCAGCAGTGGTAGAAAACTGAAGAGGAAAAAAGTAAGACTAGACTGGGCTTTTGTCTTTATCTCCATTTTGTTATAAAGCCCTTCAGATTGCTCCTCCAGATTGCTCCCTGGTGCAAGAACACCTCCTCCTTCTAGGAAGCCAGCAAGCTATTTCCAATTTCTCTCCGAGAATTCGTTTTTCACACTTATTTTTTAATCGCAACTTTCACCCCATGCTATTTATTTCTCCTTTCTTGTCCTTTGACTGTTATATTTTACAAGATACAAGTCAAGAGGCTATCTAAATTATTCTGCATTGACCATTATATTGCCACAACGATAGTGTCTGATAGGTCATTTTATATTAGCCAAGTTTTTCTGTTCCCAGCTGCACACTATGAACTTCCCAAACCAGAGGGTAGGTAGAACAATTCTTTTAGTCAAAGAATGCACTCAAAAGAAATGCAGCAGATCCTAGAACATGCATTTTTTTTTTTTCTAGATAATGCAAATTAGTCCTAAGATCACTACAAAGAGCTGTAGTCTTGAAACCTGGATAATATAAATCTACAATATTCAATACATTTAAGATCCACAAGAGGGCAGAAGCATAGGTAAACTGATGAATGTAAAAAAAGACACACACATAGACATAGATAAAAAGAAGCTCAAGACCCTTGTGTTTTAAAACATGTGTGGGTTTGGTGGGGTTTTTTTACAGGAGAATTTGACCATTTACTAGGGGAAATTAGATTCATAATTGCATTTAGATTCCTGACTGCATTTACTTAAACATGTAACCTTGTCATATGGTGAAAACATGAATCCTAATAACCAGGTTCAGGCAATTCTTCATTTGTTCTGAAACTGGCTTGCTATGGTTCCATAGATGATCAAAATGACCACAATTTAGTCATTCATATTTGTTCACTGATTTCATCTGGAAAGTCATTAATCGCTGCCAATGATATAATGACTTTTAAAAACACACAGAGGAAGCCTGCATCCTCAGCCTGGCGGTGATACGATGAGTTTGTACAACAGCTAGCCCAACTCAAATAGAGCTGCAACTGGAGAGTTTGGTTTCTCAGATACAGTATCTCATGTTGCTTGCTGACAAGACAGGACAATATTGTACTAAACTGACTTAGAAGCCTAAAACCAATTTTCAAAATACGTTAAAGCATTCAGGGCTACAGCCATAAATAAACCAACTCACAGACATTCTTTCACCCAGCAGAACCTACAGTCCCAAATCAGACGCCAAGATCCATCTTGTAAAATACATGGAAAGCATAAGAGAACAAAGTGCAAGAGGGACGTTGACTCATTTAATCAGTATAAAGTCAGAAGAATGATTAGGCACTTCATTTCAAAGCAGGTACGCACTTCTTGATTAGGGATTCTCTACTCTAAACCCTGTTCTCTGTGGTGCCCAAGTAGGGACACAATTAGACGTGAGAAAAACCTGCCCACTGCAGCTCCTCTACTGATGTTATCATTATCTAGAAGATGAAAAATTTGTTTTCAGTTTTCACTCTTCTCCATTACAGTAATGACTCCAAAGTAGCTATTTTGGGAATCCAAGCCACAAGGTCAATATAAATTGGATGTGTAAATCACATTTTGGAGAAGTCTACTCATACACAGGGATGCTTCTGTTAGTCTGTGGACATGGAAGCCATATCCTGTATTTTATTAATAGGTTGTTCAATGAACCTCAGCAATGTAAGGCCTTCTTACTAGTGTCATTTTTTCCTCACTGACACAAGGCAGAGACAGACTGTTCTCAGTCTAAGATGCAGAGCATGTTTTCATCCTTTCCAATATAAGGTGGACCTGATTTGTTTTGTTCAGTCATTATGTAAAACATAAGTCATATTCATAACATCCCTTTTCTACTGTGTACACATTCTGATCTGTGTATGTGCATGCATGCACACATATGTAAACTTTTTAACTTAAATATATTGCTTGTGCCTATCGTAAACAGTGATCTCCATAACGATACACTTGTCTATGCATTGACTGCAGTAATTTATTTTTCTTACACCAGTATAAATCAACTTCCCAAAGCAAAATTAAGGAAGTATGAGATGAGAACAAGAAAACATTTTCAGTTTTCTCAGAATATATACTGCTAAAATCTACAGCAGCTGTGGATTCACCTAAGGTAAGTCTGAAATGGAATATAGACCAAAGGATTCATCTGTGATCTATTTTGCTTGGTTTCTAGAAAATTTGTTCTCTATGTCTGGGTCATCTCAAAATATGTCATGAGGGATACAGAGTGGAAACAGTCACTTTATCCAGCTAGGAGCTGCTTTTAGAAAAAGCAAAGGCAAATGTCACAGCCATTTGAGTGCACAGCAAATATGTAGCTCTAAATTCTTACAGAGTAGAGTGCCTTCATAAGTTGTTTTTATCTTTCTGAAAATATCTTTTGAAGAAAAACATTTAAGTATTTGTCCTCTATTTAGAGATGAACTATCACTAAAATGAACACCATCCCTGTTGACATGACAGTAGCCCCCATCCTGAGCAGACCTTGCTGGACTCTAATTTAGGAAACAGCACAATTAATCATAGGAAACTTGCAATTACAGAATTGACTACTGACTGGGCTTTTATATTTACAAGGGAAGTTACCAGCAATTATGAAAGAAGTCTGCTAGGAAACACATACATGTTAAGCTTTCTTAGGTTTAATAAATGTATTTACCTTACTAATAACTTGATACAATGATCAGTACTATGCTGAGGAGTAACAATTTACAATCATGACTCCACAACCTGAATTTTCTATTTCTGGAAAAATCTTGCCTTGTAAAGTTTAACTGGAAACTAGTTGCTTTACTGGCTAAGAGCTATATTTCTGCTTACTGATGGCATTTCAATATTTATGAATGGGACATGGTTGAATGGGAAAATACCATCTTCTACTGTTAGTCTTTTATAAAGAAATCAAATCATGAGCTAATCCTAAAAGATAAAGATATACTAATATACGTAATGAAGTCCTTATACTAATATGACTCAGAAAATAGAACCCTGTTTACTGTACATAGAGAGCAATCACATGGCCGGTAGCTAGTAGACTGAAATTTAAGTAAATTTCTTAGTAAAATTCTTTGTTAATACTTGTCAGCTTAAAAAAAAAAAAAAATTTACAACCTCAGCTGAAAGAGTAGATCACTGAAACATATAGCAGAAAGGTACCATTCTGGCACAAAGCAAATGCACTCATTTATACCAGGGAAAACCAACATTTTTTATTTTCTTTCTGATGGGCCATTAATTCTTTAAGTTTAAAAAGAAACCATTAAACTTGCATACCAATCATAGCAGGTTTTCCATCTGACTGAGAACAGCTAACTCTTAACCAACAGGCAGCCCCTTTGCCATCTCTCCAGTGGTTAGCTGAATGATGTTCAGTTTTATCGTAGCGCGGAAGGCCTGCTTTCTACAGACTGATTTTTAGAATCACGAAAACAAAAATTAAGTCCAAATCATTAATTTCATAGCTTTTTTCCACTCCAATCCTCATTTGAATTCTGAGGACACATTCAAACCTTACTTATCCTACTATAACTGCTAAGCTGATGAAAAGTATCAAAGCAAGGAGAGGAAATCACTGCTTCCAGCCATCCTTGCTGCATGGTAAAGGAGTGGGTGGAAGAATTTACAGATGCTTTGCTTTGCAGGTCATTAGAGCTGGCCTCATTCGTAGCTTTAACAGAGGGCTTGTTGATCCTATGGTCTTTTTCCATATTGAAGAGGTAAGCCTAGCTCTGCCATTCCACGCAGATATTTTGGACCTGGGTGAGGAGATTAGAAAAGGATAACCTCACTTGCTTGGCTTACTGACAACTACCCTCAAGGCAGAAGAAACTTTTCATTGCACTCATCTGAGAAAGACTCTTAGACCAGGACACTAAAAACAACTGCAGGATCTTCTCTCAGACACACAGAGTGAGTTTAGAAAACAAAAGCATAGGAAAAGATTTAACAGAAGGGGTTCTTACACGACTCAGGACTGCTCAAATCACAAGAAAGCTCAGGCCTTGGCCCCCTTTGCCCAGAATAACCAAGTAATTCAATAACCTTTTCTTTCTGTAAAAGCAAAACAGCAGAAAATGTCTTTTAAATAAGCTGTCAGCATCATCTGACAATATTTAGTTATCATAAACTAAACTCGGTGCTTAAAATCAGAAAGAAAGGCAACAAGTAGCCCTGGTAAGAAACAGCAAGCTCAAATAAACAAACACAAAAACCGTGCATCTTGTCTTTTTGTGAAGATTAGTGTAGTTCTAATTTAATAATTCATCCTCCTCTTGCATTTTCTGAATTGAACTTGATTAAATAGATATTTTCAACCTTAGTTTTATTATTCAAAGTTTGTAATAATTTAGTTCTAAGTGACAGAGATAAAGGAAGAAAACAAAGCAAGAGTGAGACCTGTAATCACAAATTTTTTCTTCCATGCCCAAAGGCCTTTTATTATTTCATCTCAGCAGATTCAATCCCTAGTCAACCTACGATACTGAACAAATTGCATACAGATGTAGAAAATAATGTAGAGAAGAATCCTTCTGAGTTTTATCAAAGTATAAATGACCTATGTTAAAAGAGTCAGCATATGCAAGACAAATGGATTTCCATGTTTTAAAACATTTAGAAAAAAGATGACATTTTGCGAAATTACTTTGGTGCTTCTTGACTTGGGAAGTGGATTTGTGACCTATCTTGAATGTAGTGGCAGAAAGTTTATTAAAGAGTATTTTAAAGTCTGAGGCATGGTACAGAAAATGACCACAATATTAGTACTGAAGAGTTAACCTGGATAATACTGCAGTGAAGGTCTCTAATCCAGTAGCAACATTACCTGTTGTAGCACTTCCTCCCAGTTTTGTTTGAACAGCTGTTAAACTGGAAATGAACTTGTGGATTTAAGGGCTTACAGTCTTTTCCTTGTAGAAGGATAACAAAAAATAACCAACCCACAAACCCAAAACAATGTTAATGGTTACTTTTTGCTGAATGCCCTTCTCAAAGAAAAACAGTAATTAAAACAACCTCTCTTCAATTACTGTTCAGCAAACATGGTTGCTTCACCATGCAACAAATGGAACGAGAAAATTTTGAACCAGCTATTCACAGTTTACTACCTGCTAGATATACCTGATGCTAGCTGCTATACAAACGTGCTGAGATACACTTTCATTACTTCAGGGATTTTATAGCTAAAGGGTATGAACACATGATCAATGGTATTTGAAGTATAGCTGTTAAAGTTAACTATATTTCTCAACAGCTGAAACACCATAGCTAACAATGTACTTGGTTGTGATGCAAGATGTGCGTGTCTCATGGGAAATTAATCTTACACAGAAGCAACATGACATATTAATAAAAGGCTACAGTTTTGTCTAATTGTTGTTCTGATTTTTTTTTTACAAAAGAAATATCAAATTAAAACTGGGACATTTTCTGATTATTTGTAGCCACATTAAAGCCACAGTCCTCAAATACTGCTTTCCCCATCAGGTCCTACTACCTTGTCAGTGATGATAAAGCAATGCTCCTATTACTACTACTACATTCAGTACAATAACCGAGCAAAGGCAAGTGCCAGTGGCTATATAAGCAGAACAGAGATATTTTGTCTTTAAGAGCTCAGAGGCTAATCAGGAAGATAGCAGCGATGATAGAGAAAAACAGAAAGATACAGCAGTTTGCCCAAGCGGCAGACAGTCAACAAGCAGATCATGGAATAATACTTGCATGCTACGGAGTTCCCCGGACACCTCCTATCCTGGGCCTCATGCTTGTTCCAGAGAGTTAAAAGATCTCAGAAGCCACGGCTCTATTAAAATGTCTTCTCAGCTAAGTGTAATTTGTTTTATTTTTAAAGATAAAGAATTCAATTCTCACAGGAACTCAAATTATTCCATTGACTCAAAGAGCAATTGTTTTCCACCTATGCTTATATTTTTACAGAACTGAGTTCCTGCTTACCAGGACATCCTGTCAAGAAAATCCTTAAGAATGCAATAAAATTCCAAAATGTACTTAAACTCCACTGACTTCCAGGAGCTCACACAGAATCAGCCTTCAGAGCTCTACAAAACTGTGATCTCACCTTTTCAGGCTAGATTGTCTTTTATATATCTGACCTATATAACAGGTTATGCATATGCATATGTCTCTGAAACACTTGTGAGATGACACTGTTTCAAAAACCCAGGTGGCAACTCTTACATTGGAGAGGGGAGAGGGGAGAAAAAGAGAAGAAAACCTAACTAATCCAACTTTTCTTTGGATTAGTTGTTGGAAGGACCTCATGATCTTACAGACTACACTAGGAGGTTTTGTTTTCTTCCTTCAAAAACATACCACCTGAGATTTCAGTTGTATACAGTAGAAATGTGGTAGGCATCTAGATTATTTACTTGAATTAAACAGTTTCAGTTTGTATATACAGTGCATCTCATGTACATTTCTAGGATATGCTGCTTAAGTAAGAACCCTCTCAGGACTCAGTTGACTAGTTACAACCCATCGCTGCATAGTCAGTCAGTGAACAAGTGTGTTAATCAAAATTCCAATAAAAGTGGTGAAAGTTCCACTTTAAAACGAATATACTTCTCAATAACACAATTCTTGCCCACTCCTGCCACACACTCAAATCAAAGGGGTTTTGGTTTTGTTTAAGCTACAAAGCACTTGCCACCACTTTCAAGGCAGGCATCAAAACATATCACTATACACATTTCTACCAATAAGTCAAACAGTAGCTTTGGTTTTGTTCCTCCATCTTACTATATAGATTTTTTTTGAGGCGATCAGGCTCAGGGCATGTGCAGTGATGGAGATGCAAGAATATTTTCTTGCCTACCTCAGCTGGAGTCCATGGAAACAAATGGACCATCAAGTCTCTCCTCCACTTGTGACATGGGCTGGAGTTTCCCCCTGGTTTCTTTCGTCACTGAAGGGCGATGACAGTTTATATGTCATGCACAGCCTCTGATCACACTCCTGTTGTAACATGAGAGGTAGCTGAGGTTAGAAAACTCAAAGAGGCATGTTACTTGAACATAACAAATAGGGCTCAGTGAAAGTGACACAGGATAGCAGCAAATGCTTGCAAACACTGTGTTTGCCAGTATGCTGTCTGTCCTTGTTCACAGGATATTACAGATTCAGTACCAGTTTACAAGGGAACAGGGATGGGAGATAAAAGAGACTAAAAAAATAGATAACAACTATTAAATAAAATTAAGACTGGCAGTCCTAGGTTGAAATGTTCAACAAATAATTTTCCAGGCCAAGTAAACTGTTTATCAGTGACAACTTCCCAGCTATTACTTTGCATCCTTAAATTATCCCATCTTTTTGATGTGCCACAGTACATACAAGGGACAAAAATAAGCTGTCAGAATTCAAACGTGTTCAAGAATACAGCTTTATGGCTGTAACTGCTATCATACTCTGAGCTAAAAAAACAAATAGGCAGATTTCAGATCTCACTCTGAAGGGAGTCCCTGTACTTTTGTGTGAGTATTTATGTAACTGAACGTAAAACATTTTATTACAACCTGATCACACACTGGCAATAGCACACTGAGCTCCTCCACCTCTAAAATTGATGCTTTAGAGGGACTATTACACTAAACTGAAAAGTTAAAAATAAACTATCGCCAGAGGTCTTTGAAGAATAACAGTTATTGGTACATATTGACACAAATGCAGAGCATTAAAGGTTGTAACTTAAAACACAGGAAACATTCTTATAACATCACAAATTAACTCACAGAACATATAAATTGATTTGACCCCACTATGTTTGTATATTCAAACATAGCAACTTAAAATACCCAGCACACATGTTAACTTATGCTATTTCCTCCTTTGTCTGACTTCTAATTAGAACTTGCTAGTGTAAACTAAAGGATGCATCTAACCCTTCACAATCATATAAGACAAAACGGAAGTAGAAATATCCTTTGCATTTGCTAATGTTATCATATTAATGATTTGTATCAGCTTTCAGCCGTACATCTCATCAGAATGGAAAGCAAAAGGAACAAGCGAGTTGCTGTTCCTAACATCAGAGATGGGAGTTCTCTCCAAGAGGGATCAACTGTAATGGAAAAATAAAGAGAACAAATTGAATGTTATGATCTGCAGAAAGTTACACAACGTAGGGAGAAAACGCCACAGCCTTCTAGCATTCCAGTGACTACATGTTATTTCAGGAAGATCTCCAGCTTTTCATGTTACTGTGCATGGCATAACTTACCATGGAAAAGTCAATATTTTAACTAATGATTAATTTTGTCAGTTTGCCATAGGAGACAGTAAAGCAAAACAAATATACAAACACACAAAATAACAATTACCTTTAAACCAACAGGTTTCAATTTCTCCTTTCTCAAAATCAGCTGAAGGGAATGTTGTCTGTCTTTTCTAAAGGTAATACCAAGTGGGAGGCTGTCAATGGAAATTTTTATTCAAAGAAGAAGGGTTTGTTGGTTGTTTTTTTTCTTTGTTTTTAAGAAAGCTACGACCAAATAGAAGTATATTGCATAATAGTAAGTCTGCATTGCATATAAATTCAATTATACAGTTTACCACCATGAATTCAGTAATCGGGATCATATTACCTCCAACTGTGAAACATTCAAGCACCTCATGGAAAGAACAGGGCAGTTCTTGCTGTGGAAACACCTGCAGCTGGCGAGCCAGGTGCTGTCTCTGTAGGAGCTCAGGCAGCTCTGCAGCCACTTTAGCCCCACAAGGAAAGTTCCTGGAGGACACGATCGAAGAGTCATCACCTGCAGCTGGCCTTCAACCTCCTGCACCTACTTCTTGTGTTTCCCATGAAGGTCTTTCACTTGCACATTGCTCCTGTCTACCCCTGGTTCTACTGAAGCCAGATCAAACCTTCAGTTAGTTAACTGCTGTTATTGATTACATACAGCATGATTAATCTTACTATGTTTATTGTAATTTATCCAGCAATAATAAAAAACAAAAAAGTACATTCTCCTCTTTATGTACTGACTTTCAGCAACTAGCTATTTTTGTCAAATACATTTATTAATCCTAAAAATGTAACACAACTTTGCAAGATCTCTGGCAAAAACCTTATGCAAAATACATAAAATATATGACATTATCTTTTTTTTCCCCTCAAAAAAAGGATTCTCTTCTTTGCATATAATAATAGCATTGTCCCTCAAAAACTGCTTACAAAAATCTTCATTTTGGACTTTTCTATTTTTTGTTGTTGTTGTTGTTTTGTTTTGTTTGGGTGGTTTGGTTTTTTCCTGTTGTTTTCTGTGCCTTAGTTTGCATTGACCAATGGAAGAAGGAAAAATATAAAGGAAAAAAATATAAAAACTGTAATCTTAATTTTTGTATTACTAAATTCTTGATTTCACTGATGGCAAACATGCAAGCAAAAAAATAGTCGCCTTTGCAATGTTGCCCCACCCCAGATATGTAAAAATAGTCACCAACCTAATTCTCCTTGCAGAAAATTAAGAACATAAAGCTAAAATATCATCAGACATCTGAGTATATGGTACTGATTGATTTTGCTACCTGAACACTTAAATTATATTGTAGCAATAAGTTAAAGTTCTCTGGACCTAGAAATATACTGGTCTGAAAAACTCTCTAACAAAAGCTCTCCAAATAAGGTGAGGAAGTATTATTTACTCAACTTGATAATGCCTATTTCTACTGTATTTGTCTTACACATATACAATACATTTGATTAATATGAACAAATAATTTGTATGGAACTGGCCAAGACTCCAAGTTTCACGTACCTCTCAGAAAACAAAAAGAGCATGAAGAAGACTTAGTTTGCTTTTACACATAGGTGGTTGTCACAAGTGGAATAATCATAATTACACTTCTTCAAAATCTGCAGGAATCCTAAACAATTTAGAAACAATTAAGTATATGCACTTCAACAGGCAAACTGAATGCAATAAAATAGCCAAGTGTTACTGAGTAATTATAATTCATGAAACATCAGCCATGCAGTTTGCTTTCAAAACTAGTATTGAGAAAAACTACTGAAAATATAGGAAAATAAGTTCTATATTTAATTAAAATTAAAAGGAACATAGAGGTTATTACCATAACACCATAGAGGTCATAATATAACACAAAATTACATAACACATACACTTAGTGATACACTTTTCTGTCACATACCCGTGTAACACTTAAGTCACTTGTTCCACACTGAATCGATACATTACAGAACTGTATGAAATCAGGTCCTCCATATGCAGGTCTTCTCCAGGATCCTCATATGAATTTTCATCAGTGTAACTGCTGTGGTCTATTTTATACAATTACATTATGGTCCAGACTGTATGTCTGTTGCTTTACTATGCTTTATTCTTTTTTCAATTCAGATCAACCTCGGGGACACTACATTCCAATTTCAAATCTGCAGACACAGCTGAAGGTTACCCCTTTGCCTGCAGAACCTTGCAGATGGCTCATTCAAGCTTAACTTGCCATATGTAACTTGAGCCAAGGACCTTTGAAATAAATGGGAAGACAGCACTTTGAAGTCTGCTACAATGATGAAAACAGTGACAGTTCTTGCTTATCCCCGATCAACTTTGTTAGAATTGCTAGCAGGAGGTGACCTGGTTTCGTTAAGAAAGGGAACCTCTAAACTTGAGTGTATAACTTCCTTGTAAATGGGACTTACACCTGTAAACTTGTTAGTTTGTTGTCATGGAGCATTATAGTCTTTAAAAAAAAAAGGGGGGGGGGAAGTTGAAGACAAACAGTCTCATAACAAAACACAAGGCTTCCTAGAAAAAAATAAGACCCTCTGATATAGACTCTGTAATTATAATTACCCCTATTAGTGGCATGCCTTCTTCAGCTTCTGAGAAAAACACAAAGTGTCTTCTGCTTATTTTCTGGAGAAAAGTAATGGCTTTGGAAAAGATTACTGTTAGGATCCAGTGTTGGGTCTCCAAACCAAACATGTAACGTACAGATGTCCATGCAGAAGACTGGGATCCAAACTATTAGTAGAGAAGGAAGGCAGTGTTAATCACTAAATATATCAACATCTTCTATTGCTGGCTATTCTCATTGCTAGCAATACTACTATTGTTACTTCTTTTTTGCTCTTCTGAGCAGAAAATCTGCCATATGATAAATAGATTTGAGTAGAGACCCTACTGTGAGATAAAGGATTATGCTGTTCATTTCAGCATAATTGTCCCTGCTGCAGTTGAGAAAGAAGCTGAACTCTTCTCCCATGAAAACTAGAAGCGAGATGTCCCAACGCAAGTTCGTTTTACAAAACACTGACATGTCCAAAATGAATATGAACAGTTTACTAATGACAGAGCCTTAAAATTAACTGCTGATAACTCAGGAATTTCACATGCAGTCACCCTCTGAAGTTACAGTTTTACTGTCCTTGTAGATAAAAATTTCTTGGTTATCTAACTGTGGTACAAGAGGGCCTGTGGGAACCCTTTTCAAGAGTTTTACTGCAGTAAACAACTCAGTCTGAGAACATGAAGAATTTGATTGTTACTTAGTTGTAAAGCAGTATTTTTCCCAGTGATTGTTACTTAGTTGTAAAGCAGTATTTTTCCCAGTGCTCATTAACAGAATCAAGAAAATAGAGGTAGCTAAGTGGGATGATGAAATCCAGGGCATCTGA
>NW_010533764.1:249445-272376 GCF_000687285.1 Phaethon lepturus
CAGGAAGAAACACTCTGGGACCTAGCTGTTCACCAGGAAATCAAATACATGTTAACTAGGTAACTGTAGCTGCTCAAACCACTCTGTTAGAGATGTCTTTCCACTTGCCTTGCCAGTCACAGTGATGAGTAAGAATATAGTACTTAAACTAAATTGCTCAAAGTTTTCACTTCAGTCTCATTTCATGTAACCAGAAGAAATACATCCTCCTCAGTGCTCATACAGAAATACTTAACATGACAGATTTCCACAGTTTCTGTACGCATACATTTTGGCATCTCAAGAACCAATTCAAGTTAATGAGTTTCATCTAGTAATGAGAAAGCTGTAAATAAAATGAGACAAAATCATGTTACACAAAATGCAGAATTAAAATCTGAATAAAATATGCCTGGATGCAATCAGCAGTCAATTAGAATGACAAATTCTGCGTGGTTTCAAACTAAAGAATTTTAATGGAGTCTTGAAGCTTAGATACAGAAATACAGTTGCATACAGCCAAGGGTTCAGTTCCAAATGTCCAGCATTTCCAGGTAATGCTACCAATATCTATTTTTCTAAGGCTGTAATTGAGAAGAAGTTTGTTTAAAGCTTTTTTTTTTGCTTTCTTTTTTTTTTTTTTTTAAATGAGGGCAAGATTTTCCCAAAGTTCTTTTATCTTCAAATTTCTAATTTGAAGCTATATTTTACTTCAGGTAAATGTCTTTCTTTGGTTTTTATCCTATTAGTATATTTAAGAAAAAAGTGGGAAAAATAACATGTGAACACATTACATTTGTTTCTCCTGACTATGCTTACTAGTCAGGTGAGAAGTCTGGAGTTCGTACACGTACAAATGGAGCACTTTGGAACGCGAGATCCATTCTTCTCTTCTCACACAGGCCGTAATTAGCTGTCTGTTTCACCATGGACATTTTCCATGTGCACTTTGAGGTAGTCATTTCTTGTAAACTTCTTGTGGCAAAGCTGGCATTCTGCCATCGGTCTATTGGGGTTGTGAGTCAGCTTGTGGCGGATCAGCATTTTCTTCAGGCTGAAGGACAGATCACAAACCTAAGGCAGTGAAGACAAGACAAAGACAAAAGAAGTCTTAAAACTTTAAGCATGTATAATGCTCCTTATGTTAGATCACTGAGGCCACAGCCACACATACCTGCAATACTTAATAAATGAGCTGGTCTTTGGAGGAATAACTCCTTCAGAGAGCACCTTAAAGATTGTTACTCTGTTTGGTATCTCTCAATGTTGTACATTAACAGTTGTACCACAGGCACAGGGGAGAGGGAAAAAAAAAAAAGGGAGGGTGTGGGGGGAAAGACCCAATCTTCAAAATATTAACGCACTGAGGTGTCCCAGTTACATTATTTCCTTCATGACCTCCAGAATAACATCTGCGGGTTCCTAAAAAATCAGTTCAAATTGCTCAGTTACAAGGAGGGGAGGAGTGAGAAGAAAAAAGAGGCTCTGAAGACTGCAAGAAAGGTTCGTAATTATTATAGAGGAAACCTCATTGTTCCAGTCTTCCTCTGCCTGGCCAAGAAAACAGAAGACATATAGCAAATGAAGGTGCAATTCCTTTGCTATATTATCTGGTGTGCTGCTTCCCTTCCTCCACTGTACTCCAAGCAGTTCAGTTCATTCTGCCATTTGAATAAATGGACATAGGAATGAGGGACTCTGCTATACTAAAACCATCATTTCTTATAAAAAAAAAATCCTGTACTGAAGTCAAAATGAAAGGTTAAGAACAAGTTCAGCCAAGAGAAGTTAGAATGAAAAGTTAAGATCCGTAGGCAAGACATCAGGTCAATTGATGGTGCAGTAAATATTGTCACATTCACCTTACATTCCAGGTACATATTCTAGGCATGAATTTCCCAGGAAAGAAAGGGAAAAAAAAAAAAAAAGAAAGCATGTTCCTGGTTTGACAAATGAAATGGGCAAGGGTTATATAATTAAATAGAAATTAATATCCATAAGCTTGCAATCTTAGAATTCCAGGTTCATTCCAGACAAAAATGCCTTCCATGCAGAGGAAACTCAGGGAACCCAGCACAATCTCTCTTTAGGAAAATGAAGTTTTAAGTTCTTATTGGTAGCAAACTAGTAATGAAAATGCTAAACGATTACTAACCAAGACAGACAAATAGAGCTGACTATCCAAGTAGAAAATCTTGACCTGCAGCATATGTATTTTATGCCAATTAAGGTAAAACCATACAATGACCATCAAAAGGGGAACTGCCAGAGGCAAATTTTGTACCCAAAATAACTTTTCCCCAGACAAGAACACTGTATGTGCTGTTACAATGGAACATTTTTGAATTTATCACATGACATAATACCAAGGACTTTTATACAGCAACTGTAACCCTCCAACTTTTTTTCCCTAAATGTATAATCACCTCTTTCAGACCTAAGCAACAGTCACTCTTTTGTTCTGTGACAGGGAAGGTTGCTTACGGCATCCACTGGTCAAGTCTTAATATTGCTTTTGCGAAGTACCATTTTCTATTCCTCTTCCACAGAACGCACAAAGTGAACTCATAACATTTATCCAATCATAACTGTCATGCTTGATCACAAGCCTCAACATGTTAGAAGTATCACATCTTGTAAACACAACACGTTTCTTGGAAGCCAGGAAGCCAATCAAGGATATACGCACCTACAAAGATACATATGTGTTCTGTGTATCTTACACATGCCTCTTCATTTTTAAAGTAAACAGCTTATAACACAGTCTTAAAGTATCTTTTTTTTCATTTATAATGCTTATGTAACAATTAGTTTATTGTGTCCTGCTGTTCCTTCAAGGCTCTAGCATGTTTGACTACCTAACTTCTTCAAAAAGAACATGGAATGCACAGGATGATTACTTAAAAATATGATACAACTTGTGCTGTGCTTATGCATAAATGTTTTTCGTTTTTCTAAGCTTACTTCGTATTTCAATTTTATAAGCAAGACTGACATTTTATAGATTTACAATCATGCTTGCTAATGGGCACTTGAACTCTAATCAATCTCTTCAAAATGATCAAAGTTTTGATTGAGTAGGGAGGATGGAAAAGACTGACATTTGAAAGTAAGTGTAGGGTCAGCTAAAGGCAGAGTGGAGAGAAATACTATACTGGAAAGAAACCAGGACAGGCAGTACCTGACCTTTCTGCCCCCAAGGAAAAATCTGTTGTCTCTGAGGCAACTGAAGTTCACTTGGCCTTCCAGTAAAAAACAGGCTGGTCTTCAGAGGACAGACATCTAATATACTTGGAAAAAAACACATTTTGCATTTCCGTATTTCAGTTATTTTCACTTTCCTGTGTGATACATACCAGAATTTTTACCTTCTAATGGGACTATTCAATTTCCACTATTATCAGTTGGATGTGAGAGCTTTGAGTCACTAACAGTAAGTTCTGAAAATGCTTTTGTTGACTGATAACACACAGAAATAGCCACATAAATGAACTGTAGCACCTTCATCAAACAGGGTACAAGGATTACTTCTACATGTAGCACAATCCTGTACTGTACTGTCTGTTCCATATGCCTGAGAGAGAGGAGAGTGTGAGAGGAAGAGAAGACATGGCTTTCATTTCTGACTCTGGAAGAAAATTCTATTTAAAGCAAAAATGCAATCTAAAGAAATTTGTATGTAGTAGTTTATAGTGGGTGTGCTTGAGCCCATAAAATACACATTTTCCCTCAATAGCCAAAAGTTTTCTTTCTTCAGTTCTTTGGCACTGGAGACAATTCCTGTTTGTAAATGCTAATGGTACTAAGAAAGAAAGAAAATTCTGACAGTGAATATTAACATGTTATCTAGAAGAAAGAGCTGAATAGTTTCTGTGATCGCTTCTAATGCCAGGTAGGAAATAAGACCAAAACCCTTGATGCTCTTAAGATTTTTGTCTTTTAGTGTGGCTTCATTTATTATTACATTTATGAATATGCTAATCATTGAAGAAATAGGCTGGTTTTCACCTTTAAAGGGTTATTAGTAGGTCTGGGCATTGGACTCGCAGACTTTTCCAATTACTTTAATGAGTAAGGGCATACCAAAAGTATGCCTTCACCTCTTAAAACATGCAATGGAAATGGAGGGGAAAAAAAAAATCTAGAAAATAGTAACAAAAACAATTATGAACATGAGAAGTCATCAGGCAAAGTGTTGGAAAGAGAAATAACTTGAGAGAAGTTGACTAAGAAGGAACATGGCACATGTACAAAAAGCAATGAATGGAACAGCTATTAACCCTTTCTGTTAAGAACTAAGAGACAGTTATTGAAATTCCATTGCAGTAAACTGACACACTCTCCCTTCCCCAAGATCCCTTTCCACAGTTAAGAGTTTGTGGAATTTGTTGCCATAAATTCCCACCCAAGTCATTATAAGAAAAATAATGAGAACATCTACAGCTATCTTTAGCAGGATAAAAAATTGTAGGTGAGAATATTTGAGTGTAAAAGGCAATCTTTAGTACTGGGGAGCCAACAATAAATATCTCCCATAGGTATATTGTTCTGTAACTGTCCACTACTGGTTTTCCTGTAACTCCTGCTATGCAAGACGGCTCTGGAGGAACGGTCTGCTCTGGATGACATTTACTATATCCCCAGCATCTGCAGAAGTGAAGGCTAGATGAAATAAGGAGTAACAATAGAAAACAAAACTTTCAACACTCTCCAACTGTGCATTAAGCAGCAAACCATGGTAGGCACCTGGGCAACTGAAGAGTATATGAATGAATAGTAGAGGCAACTGCTGCTTATGTCCAAACCCTGAAAAGTCAGCAATCTCTGCAGTGTGCAGCTGGCAAAAGACTAGTGCTGAAGAATAATTTTACTGAAACATGGTAGTAATTTAAAGTGTAAAAAAAATTTCCAGTAAATGAAGGTACATAAAAATTCTCAGGGAAGGACTAAGATTAGACACATATTACAGCTGTTTCTAGAAATACTGTGATTTGGGAAAATACAGTTCTATCTAATTAATGAGGAAAACTGAAGAAATAGTTGAAGCAGTAAAACGTGTTTTCATACAGCTCCTATTTTAAATTAAAGAAAGAAAAAATAATAAAAGATAACCACCACCCCAAACTGGTCTGAAAAAGCACACTGTGAATATCCAAGACCAGCAAATCTTGTATCCACAGTGTGGGAAAAATTGCATTTACACTGAAAGCTAGCCAACAGCTGATAAACAGCACAGCAATCTGAAAGCTGAAAAAATTATTGACAATGATTTGGAATTAAAGAAATCCTCCAGGTACTATCTAGAGCCAGGCTGTGATTATCCCAAAAGAATACAGCAAATCTCCTGCCTTGTAGACATCAGCAAAATACTGTAGCTGAAATTTTTCATTAAATGAATACATTTTATTCTCAGTGAAACGTTACCAGATTATTTATTAAAAGCCAGATCAATTAACAGATCCTTGCAACTTTCATGCCAAGTGGTTATTCTAATTTCGCATCTAATTTTAGAAATCTGTGAACAAATTTACAACTGTTCAGACTGAGCCACCTAGGATATAACTGAAAGCTGACAGTTCCCTTATGACTTAGTTTATTAAGAGCTAGTATCACAAAACAAGGCACCTGTACTAATTCTGTACCCTATTCCAATGCCCTTCTCTAAGTCCTCGGGCAACAACTTAAATTCTGGCATTTGATAATTCTGAAAGACATCCTTTTCCAACAGTTTCTGCACGTTCAGCCTCCCCACCTACCTTCCAAAAGCTGTGAGATATGTTGTATACAGGATGGGGTATGCTGAATGAAAGGTACTTGACAGTGATCTATGAACTGTAATATTATATGCTGCATTTCAGCGCTGCAAGCAAACACAGCATCCATGATTTCTTCATTGCACAATTAAAAAAACCAACAACTATGAGCAGATGTGGAGAATATCAGACCAGATTTCACTAAACAGAAATTGGAAATTCTGAATTCGTAGGTGTGTCATTCAACAACATCAGAAACATTCAGATTGCATATAATGAATTAAATGCCTTTTCCTGTATAAGCTAATCTTCAAGTATTAAACTGTCATACTATTTATACAGGAACCCAACCAGCATGAATCTGTAACTTGGAACATCCAAACTGCATTAATAATAGTGAAAATAACTCTTAAGGGATCCAAAACCATAAAATAAAAGGGTGTGCGATGCTCCTGCCAACTGAAGAGGGTACATAAAGTTCCCTGAATGGTCTTTCATTAGTTAGGCAATCAAAGACCATATGAAGTGTAACTTTATGCCACAGCCAATACGTGCAAGGCCATAGTCTCACTGCAATTAACTCCTGCTGCTGCACTGAAGTCAAGA
This sequence comes from Phaethon lepturus, assembly GCF_000687285.1. NCBI lineage: Eukaryota > Metazoa > Chordata > Aves > Phaethontiformes > Phaethontidae > Phaethon > Phaethon lepturus. Next base: position 255,784 of record NW_010533764.1, read on the forward strand.
AGACAAAGGTACAGGTAACTCACATCACACTGAAACGGCTTCTCTCCGGTGTGGGTTCTCATGTGCTCATCTAGGCCTCGCTTTTGACTGAAAGCCTTGTTACACTCTGAACATTGGTACGGCTTTTCCTGTATGAAATGACAACAGTGAGTGAAAGTGAGTGAAAGTGAGTCAACACAGAGCCCAAGTCATTAAAGGAGTGGAATTCCATGCTGGATGGTGCAAGTTTTATATTCTCTCTAAGGGATTACAGTCAGTGAAAACAACAGAAAACGACTTTCAAATAATTAACTGAAAGCTGGGAAAGCTGTGGCCTGACAGTTTCCACTTCAACACCCACTTATGAATTAATTATCTGTTCCAGTCTTTCAAACTCAGCCATCTTGGGAGTCTGTTTTTTGTAATGTGCAAGGTACAGAAACATAAAATTCCAATGTACTTTCCTTTATCCTCCACAAAACCTTAAAGCATAAAGACAAGTAAGATGTCTATAAAAACCTCAGGTTTGTTAACACGTTTCCAAGCAGGGGAAGAGGTATGAGGAGGAAGTGGGGGTACAAGGAAGGCTTGTGGTAAAGGGAAAAAACTTATTTTGAAAAGTGGTGACAGAAGGTTAATCACATATTCATTGCAGAATCTCAGAAGAAGTACAGATGGCAACTGAGCCATCTGTATTTTTATTAGAACTATTGGTTAGCAGCTACTGTAACACATGAAGTTATAAAAGTTGCAAGCTCATGACATCAAATAAATAATTAAGAGATATGTATGGAAAACCACTATATAACAATTTTCTTCTTTGAAGTTCTTCCTTAATACAGAAACTTCTATAAAAGGTGTAAGTCCTCCTTTACTCCACTAAAGTTACAAAAGAACTGTATGGAAAACAACATTTAAATAGATTAATTACATGTAAAAGTTAGTATTATAGCACTGCACATTGCCTTGCTGAAATGTTGATGCTTTAGAGGCACCTTTATTTTGAATCAATTATACTTATTTCACTTTCATCCTACTTTTTTCTGTGGTCCCTAATTCTGTATTGCTTAAGTTCTACAGATGGGTATTTTAGGCAACAAAGTAAACATTTTTTACTTAATTAAATTGAAAACAAAGACTGAAAACCAACAGGCAATAAAAAGGCTAAGTCCATGATTTAACAAATAATAGGCAGGAATCTTAATGGTCTTTTGCAAGACAATGTGGGATCCAAGTGAGAAGGAACAACTCAGGTTAGCTGTTGAAGCTACAAAGTGAAGAAATTCTCTGGTTATTGAATTCCTATTCTGAATATGTGGGGGCAATCAAGTCTCCATATATTGCTGAATCCTGCCAGGTACTCAGCATAAACCATACAAGTAATACAATGGATTACAAATCAGTGCTGTTCTGGGTAAGTCCCAAGCTCTCTCTTTAGGGCAGCTCTCTGCAAGTACAGAGATCTCAGCGGGGGTGAAGGCTGGGTTCTTCATTTTGCTCTAGCTGCAATGGACTGCCCTCCCAATGGTTTCCTAGAAAAGGCAGCGTCATAAACAGAAACATCTGAACTTTTAGTGGCAGGAATCCTCTAGCTCACCAAAACCAGGTCATAAGCTATATACATAGGGAAAAGCATTTCTCCAGCAATTTCAATTTCAGATATAAGTCATGAGATAAAGTACATTTCAGTATGATGCAAGACAAATCTTTCAACTGACACAGGCTGAGTACACGGTGCCCAGCTGCATATAATCAAACTGGCCTAAAGGGAAGCCACTAATGAGCTTTTCTGTGCAAGATTCTCCTTACACATGCTTATCATCTTTTTGTTTCTTCATCATTATCTTAATTTTGTAATTTCCAGGATTCTTCAGTATAGAGTAAAACATAAATTACCTAAAAAAGATCTGAGCCAATCTTAAAAAAAAAAAAAAAAAATCACCATCTAGACCAAAAACTTCATGTCACAGAAGTTTGCTAGACTGACTAAAGACTTCATGGAGCAGGTCTGTAATTTTTAAGGAAATGTACGAATAAGCCATATGAAAAGCAGGTTTCTGCAACACCCCCTTAATTGGTTTTGCATTGTGGTTAACATAAACCATATTTTCTGTGAGTTCTCTGAAAACAGCCTTTCTCTGTGTAGGTTGTTCCGCAGAAAGTGCAAAGTATAGTATATGATGTGTACATCTTAAACACCTATGAAAACATTCATTATTGCAAACTGTACCAGATGTACTTGCTCCCTTTTTATGACCCTGTTCTTCAGGCATCTGAAGAGTTAACTTGATTATCTTACTCATTTCGGGGTTAAATGGACTTCAGGATTCCATTTTGGAGAAAGGGCCATTATAAACTCTGGGAAGCTGATGTTACAAACCTGGGCTGTAGTATCTTCCTCAAGGTTAGGTTTGGTTATTTGTATTATTCTCTATGGCAAAAAAAGGGTGTATCTAACCATCTCCTTGGCATTTGTATTCAAATTCACATATGTAGTGCATGAAACACTTCCAAAGCTGTCTTTGATCTAATTTTAGATTCCTTACATCTGCTTATTCCAGTGACTTCAGCAGACACAATTCTGATTCACACCAGCCCCCTCTCCCCACTAAGCTAAGCTGCCCTTAATTCACATTTGTGTCCATTTCCGTAAAACCAGTAGGATTGTCCAGAGCAAAACTTGGCCCTAAGATATTGTCCAGAAAAAAAGACTTTTTTGTCAGTTTTGAAGGAGACATCATTCTCAGAGACTAATTTCTTCAAAACAAAACATTCTGTGATTTTCCTTTGCCCTCCCCCACTTCCTCCCCTAATATCAGATTTCTGTTGCACAATGCTTGGAGAAGGCAACATTTGTAACACAGAAAAGATGATGTTGGCTTGGCATCACCACTGCTCTAACGTGAACAGAAAAATAATAGAAAAAAACCACAGCATTAAGTCTGAAAAATGCCACCAGAAAAGGAAAATAGGGACCAACGATGAGATTAGAAGAAAGTTGGACAAATTTAAAACACCAAGCAAAGGGAAAAACCTGCTAACTGTCAACAAAACAGGAGGTCATTGGGAAGATCATGTAAGTCAGACTTCAGAGGAGTTAGCAACTGCCAGTACTATAAATCTACCCTCTGTTCAAAAAGCATCTGCCAGGCCATGACTATGGTGGCAGCAAAGCCAAAGGATTACATGTGTTTCCTTTTATTGATGACATAAATGAGGAAGGGAGCAGGGAGAGTGAAGGAGACAGGATATAGCTGATACTGCAGTGATTTAATATTACATTTTTAAGTATACCAGCTATGAATAGAAATATGTAGATCAGGATTTATAACCTTCCTGCCTCTAAACAAAGGCAGGCCAAGAAGAACCCAAATGGGACTTGGTACTCTGGAAGGTGCTTTGCTGCAACACTGGTATGCTAACTTAGAAGCTCCCGTCTCTGAGGATTTTCACTTTACTACGTTAAAACTGAGAGGAATTCAACATTTTAACAACTGTGACAAATAAAACAGTGCCTGCAATACACACTTCATCTGTCTTTGGACAGCTGAATCATAAATGACTACCTTGGATTCTATGCAAATTGTGCTTTGCATTAGAAAGACATATGAACACGACAAATTCTCAAGGCCATTTGACACCACCTTTAACAAATTGATAGAACATGTGTACAGAGTATCCTGCAACCACAGCAGATGGAAATACTTAAAATGCAGAATATTTGAACTGCTAACTGCTGCTGTAGTTGACTGTATCTGCCTTAAGAAATATAAATACATTATGTATATTAGTGTAGCACTAGTGCATGTGGTTGTTTCTGTAAACCTGGTAAAACTGATTACACAGGTAAAACATGAATAGCATTGGTAGGAGTATCTTCAAATAACTTTTAAAATCTGAATGTAGAACTATTACATGAGCTCAACAGCAACAGCAAGAAAAATATAATCTAGACACTACTATATCCAAATAAATCATAGCTCAAGATTCAAATAAATTGCGAGTTAAAAACAAGTTCTAATAGCTCTTTCCAAGGTGGCAGCAGCAAGTTAAAATTGGGCTGAAGCCACACTCAGGGGACCTTATTCTTTACTCCTTTGGTTAAACAAATTTACTACAGTGATTGCAGATTTATACTTCTCAGAAAGTGAATTTGTTGACTACAGAAATGTTACTCAATAATCCTTTTTAACATTTAGGTTTTAACTGACATACAGAATATACTTAAGATCCCAGAGCTATCTAGGCTCTGATCTCTTTTATGCTCTTTTTTTTAATATCCTATGAAATTCAGCAGATTTACTTCTGATTTACTTCAGAATTTCACATATCACACATTTCTTGTAGATCGTGTTCGTACATCTAAGCACACATTACAATTACTAGCATCTCGGGGTAAAGACATACTGATAGTGTTTCACATGACTATCAATTTGCTGGATCTGCATTTTCTACATGTTGAAAACCGAATATTCAGAGAAGTTCAGAGAAACTGAAAAGCGTATCAGGTCTTATATCACTTGTAAACACTTAAGCATAATCTTGTATTACATATAAACATTTACACTTGTGACACGAGTGTGAAAATTGCCAGACATGAATAATGGCAATGACACAGGACTACCCCATCACCATTCCCAATCCCCTGAAAAAATATCTTATTTCTTCTCTGGAGACATCCAAATTGAGTTCTGTATAACAGACAAATCTGGAGACAAACATGACATATTTTGGAAAAATTAACAGTAAGGCCCACTAAATACATGAAGATTCTTGGTAAAACCTGAGTAAGCCTGAAAAGGTCTCAACCTAAACTCCTTGGGCAACAGTGGGTATGGAACTTTACTGGGTGAGTTTTATTCTCACAACAGGAAACACAGACCTAAAGAACAATATCAGCTTGTATTTTCAATAGCAAAATATTTTAAAATACATAGACTATCCTTTAGTTCACCTTTTTTTTTCTTCTTGTTTTAATTGCTTTCATTATTCTAAAACAAAGAGCTTTTCTTTGCTCCCAAAGAGAAAGTTTTACAATGCCTACACATGAGATGTAGATACAGTAACAGATTGCTTTCAAATCTTACATGGAGAATTTGAAAATATTTGCATTATTCTTAATAAATATCATTTGCTGCTACATGTATTTGCCTTATCACTTGAACACAGGGTTAGTAAAAAATTGTTTTGAAAAATTAACAAGAATGGAAAAATATGGCCTACAATGAACAAACATGACCAGCCAGACAACATTAAAATATACCAGTCAGGCTTGCAGCTACCAAGAGCTGACCTCTCAAACAGAATCCTGAAAATCCTATAGCTTTGCCAACATGAAAATGCAGAAAAGACAGTGGTTTTACCTGCTCAGAAACCAAGAGGACAGTGACAAATACAGACTTCAGGAAGCACTACCTAAAGGGTACCTCAGGCATTGAGGGAATAAGGTTAAGTTTAAGACACTTGCATATTTCACACAAACCCTTTGGCTTTGTGTTTTTTTAACCTTTCCCTAATATCAATAACACTTTGTTTCAATTATTACTAATTATTAATGTTGATGTGTCCCTCAAACCACACTCGCGAGCTATTCAGCCAGTCGTACACAGCATGTATCAAAGATGGCGCCCAGAACCGGTATCATCCTGTCACAAACCCCACCTGAAAGGGAAGTGAAGGCCTGGAAAAAGAGTCCAACCAGAGGCAGCCTAACGCAGGGTTCATGATGCATGCCCATAAGCAACCCACAACCTACCTTACAGCCTCACAAAAGCCAACTTTTGGTAGAAGTTAAGCAGAACAGCGATGAATGAGTATCACAAGTCCTAGAGAATCGGACGGATCTTCCTGCTTGGTCTAGAAACTCCTCACAGATCGTGTCAGACCATGCCGAGGGCCAGGCCGAGCAAGTCGTTCTTTACAAGAAAAGCCGTTAGGCAGCAGCTGTGGTAACAGCCCTTTGAGCCTCAGCAAATCGCAGGGTCAATGCACAGGTTTTTTCACTTCGTGTGCAAGAACTAAGAAGATGCCCTCTCTGTAACTGGAAGGTTTCCGGAAGACACAGCAAGTGGCTCCCCCACAGAGAGAGGCCTATCAGCCTTGCGTTAAATTACTGAAGTAACACTGACACAGGAAGACAAAGGCTGATGAGAATTTACAACTCTGCAGAAGCAGCAGGGCTTTTGAATCTTCTAATACTTAAAACTCAATAAACAACCACTTTACTAGTACACATTTCCTCAGTCGAGGAGTAAAATCTGCAACAAAAATATTTCCAATAACTAAAAGCAGGCACACAAACTTTCCTGTTGAAACGATTGTGAAAGGATTTTAGCAAATTTAAACAAAAGAGTCACTTTTATTAGAAGTGACTGATGTTTTTGTCAGAAAAGTTCTCAATTAATTCAGTTTTGGGAGTTCTGGGGAAAAAAAATAGAACACTGAAATTCTTGCAATAGAATTTGTAACGAAAATAAAAACATGCATCTTCACTGAAAGATGCCTGCCAGAAGAAAAATGGTATCTTCCTCCAAAAGCTCCAGTATATGTAATTAATTGGACTTTACTATACCATTAACTCCCCATTTTCCACAGTAGTTCAGCCTATTTGCTACCTACAATGTGTAAAGGTTTTGTTTCTTTGGTTTTTTTAAACCGCTGAAGTAACTTCTGCCCTAAGATTTAATAAAGGAGGGTTTATTTAATCAGCCATGATGGAAATTCAGTAGATGTTGATCTGCTTCTGGAAAAAGAACAGTATCAATATATTAAAAAAAGTGCATTTTCACTTTACAAGGAAAAGATGATCATCAGTCAGCATTATATAAAAAAAGAGAGTGTGAAAATATAGGTGCTGTGGGATTCAAACCTGCTATATTCTGTGCACAAACACAGATTCTGCAGGCAAGGAAACCACAGCCCTGGCAAAGTCATCATCCTCAGACAGATGTTTGGGAACTCACTCATGTCTCACCAATAGGGAAATATATAGAAAATCTAATATTGAAAAAAATTCAAAATTCAATCAACACCTCATATTATTTCATTACACAGTCACGTGCACAGTAGACTATGTTTAGTACTCAATGTAATTTTTTTTTTTTTTTTTGCAATAGCATAGTATGCTGTTTCCAGAACACATGACCTTTTTTCAAACTTTGTTAAGTATTTCCTGGGAAATACAGAAAAAGTGAAATTATGTCACAATTATCAATATTGTTCTCGCATATTTTTTAATTATTTTATTTTAATACTCTTCTGGGTTAAAAAAAGAATAGAGGGTGTTGTGTAAAGTTCCAAATGAGTGCCTTGGAAAGACTGTTTAACTCAGGACCTGGATGAGGACAGTTTTCTTCTTGTACTGTCGCAGCAGCAGGCTGAAACACTGACTTGAAGAGAAAACCTTGACAGGAAACTGCCTAGCTTCCATACTTAGCATGACTTATACCTATTCCCATGAAATGCATAAATAAATCTCAAAATTAACTTAAGGTTGGCTATCGTCACACATACCGTGTCAGGCCTTGAGTCTTTAGCTTCTAAGGATATCTTTACACTCAAGTCACTTACATGACTGCAGCCCATGCAGACATATTCATAAAAGCTTCAGACTAACACTCTCAGCCACCACTAACAAATGAACTGTGAGATTAAGGAGTTCAAGAGCTGACTTCAAAACATACCCAATACTCAGGCCACCAGATCACACCCATACTTACAATTTTGAGGCCACACTGCTAACAGTATCCAAGCGACCCAGCTTCAAATGAACAGGAAAGAACAGGAGACAAAGGTTCCTAGACAGTACTGTGAGTACTGATAGCTTACGTGTCCAGAAGCTACATAACATCAGCTGCAATCTATTGACCAGTTCCATGCAACATATATATATGTACCTGTGTGTGTATCTACATATATATATAAAAAAAATATATACACTGGCCAAACATTTCAAGTGTGAACAAGTAAAGTTAGTTGCACAGTTACAAAAACATGCTTCTCACTTAATTTGCTCTATTTCTTACAGTATAATCTCTGAACATTAGGTGCTTTTTTTAAACAAACTTAAAGATTAATGAATTTTTAATCAGTAGGCACTTCTGCATGAAACAAAGAAACATACCTACAAATATATTGTAAGTTCTCTAATCTTAAAATATTACCTCAGAAATGTAAAATTTGAGCATTACAGCCAGCACCCTTCCAACCACAATAAATCATATTTTTAAACAAGCTATAAAAATTACATGTCTCTGTTATACCTTCAAAGTATAAATATCAAATATTCAAACCAAGTAATGCAAAAGCATTTGCAACTGGCTTCTACTCTTTCTGTTTTCCATCACTGACATGTATTTAACTGAAACAAACTGTAATAAAACTACCACGTTCAGAAGTAATGAGAACATCAATTTGACATGACAATAACTCTGGGCACCTATCAATGTTCATATTTTCAAACATTAACAATTATATGACAGTAACATACAATGATTTCTCTACATGTTTAAGCTCAAACTATGTAATATTATGTCAGGCACTGAATAAAGCCTTAGGAAAGAGCTGAAGTTTACTGCACTGTGAAGGTTGCAAGTATACATGTATTTCCTCAAAGCTGATATGGTCTGTGAATTCATTTCATCGGAAACTTCAATGAGTTCCTCATTTGCATTTTCTTAGGCTGCTACATTTCTTTATTTAAAAAAAAAAACAAAAAACAAAAAACAAAAACCAAGCCATAAACCAAACACACCTACTTTCATAGAAACAAATCAGTACTCAGGTGACATTTTAATATTAGGTGGTTGGTATTTTCTTTTCCTGACATTGTCAGTAGGGGTTTTGGCTTACCTTCTCTGTTTATTCCAGAGTTTGAGCTGACACCTGTGGCCACCCAGGCTGTACTCAGTTTAGCAGCTGCCAGACCTTAATCAGCTTTCTACAGTGATTTTTCCAGCAGCCTTCCCTGATCGACAGGATCAGGTTTGGCATTTAACCCCACTGGTAAAATTTATCTAGATTTAATCTCTACAATGACATTTTCCTTGTTGAATGTCATATTATTACGTTTATGCTACTTCACAATTTTTCTTGCCAAAAGACCAGACTTTTTTCAAGATATTTATGAGAATAGCCCTTGAGGAAGGGTGCTATGATTATGTTTAGTTCCACATTGCTAGGCTTAGCTGATACAAAAATACTTTCTGGATTTATACATCTTGTTATTTATTCTTTGAATAATTATTCTGCATGCAAGAATACATTTCTAAATAAAATGTATGTGTAGGAAAGGGTAAGAAAAGGAACAGCCACCATCCCTTTTTGAAAAGCCAACACATCAGATGCCTGAAGAAAGAAATTTCAAAGTGTGACTTCCTAGCTTTTCTTGTTCTCAAAACTAACAAAAATAAACATTGGCAAACACACTAGATTTTTTATTTCCTAATCTTTAGTTTTGTCTTTGTTTAAATAGCCTAAGATCACAGAACAAGTTATAGTGAATTAGTATCATACTGAGGAGTTTCAAGCCATTCCTGCACAGGTATAAACTTTCCTCACTGGAAAAGTCCTTGCATAGTACAGTCAGAATACATCTCCTTCCGTGTTTATATTCAGATCAGGTATGTGCTTTTGAAGCACACTTCCCAAATGTCCCCTGTTACTGCGCTTTGTTGCACACTTCCAAAATGTTTTGGACTGCATGACCTGGATTCCTTTTGGACAAAATTAAACCAGAATGTTTAATGCATTTCAGGGAGTGCTACTGCACATTCAGTCCATAGGACCAGACTACACAGAATCTGCAGTGAAATCCTTGTAACACATACAAGATGTGACACATACAAGATGTGAAGACACCAGGTCTTCAGCACCAACTGTTTCACTTTACATACCTACTACTGCACTGTACTACTTGTTAACATACAGACGGTTTCTGATTTCCAGAACGAAGAATTAGACCATGACTACCCTGAGCACCAGAGAAGTGCTACAATGCGGCTGCGTGCATTCACTTCAAAAGAGGCACACATGAATAGCTCAGAATTTTCAGTTCAGCTTATATTGCTCTTGGTTAAATATCTGAAATGTTCAAAGCTGGAAATTCAACTATCAGTACTACATAGAAATACGTTAGGCTATCATCCTTGTAAGTAAACCATCTTAATACCCATAACTCTTAATCACCTCTACAAAACAGAGTAAAGAGAGAATCTGACTACATAAGCAAGACTACTGGAGAATTCCCACCTTCTTCTCCAGCAAGTACCATGTACTTGCTTCAGAGATTCAGTTTTTCAATGTCTCTGAATGAGATCCTGAATGTCAACCACTACATTCCTGACAAGCATCAACCTACTAGAAACATTAAATAAATCTTCATAGACTTGCCAAGAACACAACTGCACTTGTAAATAATGGTCTCGCTTCAATTTACCTCTCAGTATTTTCTCTCCCCTTCTTCCTTCTTATTCCTTCCAAATACCCAAACTCCCTTCACCACTCTGTTCTCTTTCACTGACATCCGAATCACACCACTTAAAATACATATTTATTCCTCTATACCTGTACTAATACTTAGTCATCTGAACAACAAAACTACAGCTTATCTTACAGTACTGCATGGATAATGTTCTGCAGAAAAACAAACTCAGCATAACCACTCCTTCTGACTTTAAAAACTGTGAGACTTTGTAATAAACTATGCTTTCTGTTCTATTATTTTTATTAATACTACTAGTCAACTTTTTTGCTCTCTCCTACTAAGACTTTAAAATTTTTAGCTGTCCAGTTCTATTCAGCTATTAAATAAGGTGTTGAAGTGTGAGGAAGAGGGAAAGTTGGAAGACGCAGGATGAGAGCAACAGGCTTCGATTTTCAGAAATACTAGTAATGTTAACGTTACCAGTATTGATTCTTATTAGCTCAAAGTAAAAAAATATTTATCTGAGGATAGATTAATATAAAATGCTATTTACATACGAATGAGCTTCACTGTGAAGCTTTGGAATAGGAGTAGCATATAAAGAGCATGATCGCAAAAAGAATCAAAACCCCAAACAAAGGTCTAAAAAAAAAAAATCATGTTGTGCCTGCATATTTTAATCCTCTAGCATAATTGTAAAGATTTCCAGTAGTCTGCTTAGCACATTCACACACAAAAAAGAAGAAATTAAATATGACCTATTGAAATCTAGATACTCATGACATGTCAAGTATATGGAAACACTTGTATCACATTTGGTGTGAACTGTGCTCTTTCTTTCTTTCTGTAAGGATGATATTTTGACTACATGATACAGCAGAACATTTTCTGAGATATTTTAAATCAAATTTTATTATGTTCTTACTGCAATTATCTTCTTAGTGCAATACAAAGTCTGTCTAATTACATCTACATATATACATTAAAAGGAAATCTCCACTCTGTAAAGTCTATTTTCCTAACTCTTCCCTTTCCTATTAGCTAAATTGTTCTTCTGTCATGCATAAGCAGTGTTTAAATTATTTACTTTTTCCTCCTGTTTCAACATTAAAATCCTCAGTTTGTCCTTCAGTCCAATTCTATAGAAGCATTTTGGAGCCAGCCTGCAAATTTCAAAGACTGTTGGGTTTTTTTTCCCTTATATGTAACAGAGGCAAAATATGATGATGTATGGGAATATATGTAAGTATCAAGTTACACAGAAGAGGTAGTAGCAAGTAGCTAAAGAACAATAAAATAGCAAATTCTCTACTAAGGTACATAATTATGTTTCAAAGCATAGCTAAGAGCAAGAAACATCCCAAGAAAGTATAGCTGCTCTTTAGCTGAGTGTAAGTTTTCCATTCAATGCAATTAAAAATCTCTACTTTGAAGTTACTTTTTTTTTTTTTAATTGTTAACATAATATTTATTATCTGCATTGTGTGGGCAATCAGGACTGATGCATACAACTATCAAAAAAATATGCAGTTATCAAGAAAAAATGCACAGTTTGCCTTCACTGACGTACTGCATTTTCTAAGACTGCAGGATATGCAATCCTGCTGTAAATAACTGCTATCAGTTAAGTTACAGCTTTTAAGCAATGAAGATAATGTTTGTAAAGTCTTCTAACCTCACTCACGAGCATGCATTTTGGAAGAAATCATCACTTAGTATAAATCACTGTAGTCAACAGAGATGCATCATTATAGGCTCTAAAGGCCTATTCTTATTCTTTTTTTCTCTTTTTTTTTTTCCTACAGAGACTGAAGGGTTTGTTGCTTTTACTCAAACTGTATGACAAATCAGGAAAAGATTAAACTTGGCACTATTTCAGAGCTGATCTTGTTTACTACTCCTCCCACTCACAGCCATGTAGAACATATATGGTAATGAAACTTCTCCTGGTGCAAAAACAGTAATATGGGACAGTAACAACAGAAAAGATTTTATAGCACTTCTTAAAGTGATTTAACAGCTGGAAAGGAGGAGAAACAGCTAACAACATGGGACTAGTGTGCTCCCAGTGAACCACCAGGCAGCACTGCACAAACTAGTGATTACTTCTAAAACTAAAGCTTGGGGTACGCGAGCTAAAACTTATCTAGGAGCTGTAGTTAATACTCTCAAGACTAGGCAGAATGGTAGAAAATTAAACAAACAGTTTTGATCTTTACTTATTTATAAAGCTATTCTGTGTGCAGATTTGCATATGGTGAACTACCATCCTCCCTATTTCCTAATAGATAAAGAATTTTCCTGGTTTGGCCTCAAGGCTGCCTTGATTTCTGTAAGCAGTAATAGCTCCCAAGGGATTACTAGTAAAAGCTGCAATTTACTTCTAACTTTTTGTTTGTTTTCTTATGCTGGATGGGGAGGCCAGAGACAGGTAGTATATGGACTGCTAGACCAGCTTAACTTAACCTGGAGATCTCCGTTTACTAAAGGAATTCATATCTGGCTGCTTGAAGACAGCTCTCCATCTCTTCGCTGGCTGAGGGGCCAAGATCTCACTTTTGTCCTCTAGTAAACATACACACACAACAAGGCTTTTCCCTAAAACAGGGAAACTTTGTGCTAACTGAGACTCAAAGTTCAAAAATGATCTTGGAGACTTCTGCAATTTGCCTTTTATTTTGCCTTCAGTTAAATAAGAGTTAAAGGAATTCATTTTGCAACTTAGTATTTGTCATCAGTTAGTACAGTACAGCCTCTAAAAAAGCTCACAGTGACTGGATTTTAAGGAGACAGTAAGAATCAAAGTACTGGATATTGAAGTTTCAAGAATAGTGAAGCCTTTACAGAATTGTTTACTCAGTAAACAATCACAAACATTAATTTATACCTATGAATAACCACAGGTTAAAGGAAGGAGTTTGTACTGCTATTATTTCAACATATAAGAAACCAAAACCATCAAAAATATAAGGTTGGTAAGGGAGGCATAATTAGAAATTAACAGTTAATGACTTCAATCTTTGCCTCTTATTTTGATAAGTATAATATATCTTGGTCAGTATAGCCTAGTCTTTACACAAACAATAATTATTTACTTTTTGCCACACGATTCATAGACAATCCTCAAGTAACCATAATAAGCAAGCTACACTTACCCTTGTGTCAGACTTACCCTTGTGTGGGTGCGAATATGCATCTTCAAGCCATCATTCTTGCTGAAAGCTTTGTCACAGTAAGGACACTGGTAAGGACGCTCACCTGAAAACAAGAAAAGCATCAGAATCCATAAATACAGCCTCAGTATACAAAGGTCTTGCAGCACAGTTATTTGTCAAACTGAGGTACTTTCTTCTGGCCTTGTCTTCACACTCAGTTCAAACAAAAAGACATCTAAGCATTAGGAAAATTACAAATAAATGTCCACCTTAGCAGGATGCAGGGTTGGATAAAATTATTCCTCTTTACTGCTTGATTTTGTTCTAGCAATATATGAATACACACAGAGAGCCTTGGGAAAAAAAGAAAGAAAGGAGAAAAAAAAAAACACCTACTGACCTTGCTCAAACCACATTCTACAGTGACTTACACATGGTCACTTTTATGGCTAGGCATTAACTGCTCCCAAGTATTTCTTCTATTTCACATATGGTTGTTATTAGAGCCCTCTGGGTGTCAGAATCCCAATGAAATATAAAATTTACTCTTTTTTAATGCTGTATCTGAACTGTGTTAGAAGCTAGTTAATCAAAAGTTTCTGCAATTTTTGTGTCAAATTTTATGATTGAAATGGAAGCAGAAGGATCTTAGCATCTCCCTTGCAGCATCCCATACCTTAGAGGTATTTAGTTTAATGCTCCATTAAACTGGTGTCATTTAGCATCGATTTTCACAAACTCACATTAGCGTAATGTGGATACTGAGCTATTCAGAACCAAAGAATGAAGAGTTTCTAAGCTAGCTCTATAATTTGGAAGAAGTCATAAAGCTTTATAATTCCGTAAGGGCATTTTAATTTTTAACTCTTTAGGCAATGCACTGGAATCTGAGTCTATCGCCTCCTCTTCCTGTACACAAAGCTTTAAAAGCAAGTATCGGGTTGTTTCTAGTACAAAACCAGAATTCAACAAATTAAGACACAATAACTATTTTTCTATTAACAAAATAGAATTTGTTCTACACGGTCATAAAGCTGAAGGTGTAACAAACCTTTACTCGAAAATTCAAGTTAAGCACAGCCTATTCCACTAAGTCAATGCACAGCTTTCTGCTCATGAAATAATCTTGGCATGTATAGAAAGATTTAACATAGTCCAAATGTCAAAACACGTATTAACAGTCATACTCAATCCTGGAAAATAGGCACGATTAACTACATTTTACAGTTAAAAAAACCTTCCAAACATATTTCACTGATATGCCAAAGATCAGAGTGTAAGAAAGTGGCAATAACAGAGATAAGCATTTAAAGTTCAACAGTCACTAATAATAGGGATATTCATCTTGGAGAAAGGAAGCCTGATCCCTCTTCTCATCTTTTCTCTGCATGAGGTGTTCCTCCATGACTGCTCAGAGGGAAGATATTGGATGTCTTCTTTCTTAGGAACAAGATGTCAAAGGATCACAAAAAGTATGTAATGGAGACAGCTTACAGAAACAGTTCTTCAGAAGGACCAGTTGTGAATACAGCACAGCTGATCAACTGATGGCCACTGTTGTACATAAAATCTCCACACAGGCATTGGCTGTGCAGAGATTTGAGGGCAGCTGAGATGATATAATTATTGAAGTAAAGGGATAAAAAACCCCACCTAGTCAATAGACTATTCTGTTCTTTTACTACTGTTTAGATAACTCTTCGTTAATGACAGCAGCAAAACACTGTGTAGCAAAGTACTTGTGAAATACAAATATTTTTCTCTTGTATTCTGCCATCTCTCAGAATGCACAATTGTCTGAATTTGGCCTCTTTTTTTTATGACATGTGATGACAACAATCACTGTGTTATAGCTGTGTTTTCATTGAGCAGTTTGAAATACGATATTCTCTCTCACGACCCTTGATGTCTTTAATCCGTGCCTCCAAAATTCAAACACTCCAACAGTTGTCAGTACTCATATTTAATTAATTCATCTGACATTTTTATGTTTTAGGGCTTTTGAATGTAAAAGTTAAAGCTTTCAGCAGTTTGTAAGCAGATGAGCGATGACAGGTAGGAGTTGTACCCCTCTTCCCTCTCTCCCCCATCTCCCCCATCTCTTATAAGAGAAAGACTTTTGCTTTCAAAGGATGGTTTTGAGTTTGTCTGAAATGGATTAAGAGTGTCCTGCAGAAATTAACGTGGAGACCAGGGTATTTGAGGAGTAAGGTCTTAAAAGCTTTCAGCAGATGCCAGTAGAGGGCAACAGTATGACTTCATATCAACATGTTACACCTGAAAAAGTCTGGCTTCCAGAAGCTATTATGTACTGTAAATTTTCAAAGACCTCCACTGTTCCAAAATATCAAGTTTACTATATAACACAGACTGCAAGCTCTGACTTAACAGTGATGCTTGGTGACATCCTATTTTTCTAAATTATAAAAATAATTTCTCATGCACTTGTGTCATTAATAATTGCCAGTAAAACAACTTAAAAGATGACCCAAGTAATTTTTCTGTTGCTCTTTTTTGTTTGTTTGTTTTCTTTAACCTAATCTTTGTAGCCTGGATGCCCAAAATATATAAAAGCGCCCCTGCGCTTATATAAGCAACTGTTTCCCCTGTGCATGCGCATCTTTTAAATGTGTAACTTATCTTCTACCTCAAAGAGTTTTCAGATTTTACAAAATCAACTGTGGGCCACTTAAAACAAATCTGTGCTTGAAACATCCATGTTTCTTCGAATAAATTTCTTAGTCTCTCCGTAACCGGTCCAAAGACGAGTTTGTGCCACACTCTATTTAGTGTATCAGGAGCCTAGGCAACTAATTCAGATTTGATGTCTGAACTTGTGGACAGCAGATTTTGGCAAGATTGTTACAATCCTACTTAATAACTTCTCTCTCTCCGGTAAAAACTAAACTTCTCTCCCTGCTTCAGAACTAGACTAGGCAAACATTATTCATGCTACCAGTCAGTTGCTCGTAAGACTGATCCCAATAACAGATTCATCAATGAGACTACTGGGAAAGCAGGTGTTCCCCACGAGAA
>NW_010533765.1:0-14204 GCF_000687285.1 Phaethon lepturus
AGGGATCCTCGGGATGTGCCGCCTGGACGTTTTTGAGGCTTTTTGCCGAACGAAGGTGGGGGGACTTGGGTGCCGGGAGAGGAGGGGTTAAAGGAGTGAAGGAGCCCCCTCGGGCCGTAAGCGAAGGGCTTGGGGGACTTCTCCCCAGCCAGCTCGAAATGCCCGAAACCTCCCGCTGCCCCGTTCTTCCTTGCACCTTTCCACCACCCCACTCCCGACTAGGGCAGAAGGCGAAAAAGAGGCTTGAATGAAGCTGTCGGTGCCTCACTGGCACGTTAACCGTCCCTTTCGTTTCCTTTCTCAAGGGTGACTGAAACGGTTTTGTAAGAAGTAGCCTTAGAAACTGACACCGGAGTAAGGGGCAGAGGCTGGTGTGTGTGGAGGAGGCACGGAGGGAGGGGGTCCCCCCAGAACGGGTCGGATGCTGGCGAGGGCGTGAGCAGAAACAGCACCAGGTTCCCCAGGCCAGCGGGTTCATGAGGAGAGCGGCATTCACAGGCGCTTAATCCTTGTCTTCTCACATGGGCTAATTTACTTGCTCCACCTGAGAGAACGAACAGCTTCAGAAATGCCCTTGGTGCATGTTTGATAAAGTGATTACGTGTTTGCCCAGAAGTTCATTTAACTGGAGGTCGGTGGCACTTGAGGCATGCTGCCTTCCCCCGTGCCATCCCGTTCCCCTGAGCCATGGGTGCTCCCACCTTGCTGTGCCTGTAGCCCTTTCAGGACTGCACTTTTTTTCATGTATGTCTTTTTGATGCCGATTCTGAGGAGCGAAGGAGGTGCTGCTGCTAGTTTGGAGGTGCTGCTGAGCATCAGCCGTGAACAACCAACTATGGCATAAAGTCACTGAAAAAGTTTTTTTCAAAAAGGAAGGGAAGGTGAGAAAATGTCATCTGCAGTAATGTATGCCAAGAAACTATTTGATGTTGTCCACATGGCAGTGAAAACTGCGAAGGAGTTAGTGTCCCCTGAGGATTTAAGAAGCTGAGAGCAATTGTGTCTCCCCTCCCTGCGTGCCCCGCGCTGCTCGCGGAACCAAAGTGTGTCTCGTCCTTCCTTGCTGCTGCCAAACCGCTTATGAAGATACTTGCGAGATCTTAATATGAACTTCTTTTTAAGGTCTGAATTGAGGCTGTTGCATCCGAATTCTGTCACTGGTTTGTTTACACAGTTCAAGGGCTTCCTGGGGTGCAGGCCAGGCAACGGCTGACCTTTGGTGTGATCTGATGAGGAATGTACATAGTGTTTGCAACAGTCTCCCTCCCTCTGTGTAGTGCCTGCAGTAGCAGCACCTGAACAGGCTGCTGCTGCTGTAGAAGTCTTAAAACTCCCTCAGTTTTCTTCCCAGTAGGAGCGACGATGAAGCCGTTTCAGCGTGGACTCTTCACTCCCTCCTTCTCTCCACTCCTTTCATCATCGCAGCTATTTTCTTGCATTTCCTTGCTTCCTGAAGGCTGATGTGCCTCAGGGGTTGTTTCTGCAATTGAATTTGTAATTTGTAAGTCAAAAGCATATTTCAGTAGTCATCCCTATGTAGAGCATTCTGACACTGAGCTCAGTATTTTTGTCCTGCCTTTCTTTTGCTATTTCCGTGGAGTAACCAAAATGAGAGTTGGCCACAGCATTGCCCCGGGAGCCGCTACTCCTTTCAGCACGGAACTTCTCTACGTGAACGGCTTGTGTAAACGGGCAGTTTAAAACAGTTCACTGCGATTCAGTTTCCCACTTTGAAGCTCCTTCTTCAGTAGCACAGTCTATTTTATTACGAAAGGAAGGAAAATCCAAAAGGTTTTTTTTCCCTATAAAGTATAGGAGGGAAAGCCTTGATTTTCCTTTCCTTCCAGACAGTAGGAATTTGCCATTTCCTGACTTCTTAGAGAGTTATGTGTTGCAAAAAGCAGCCTGCGCTGGGGCAGGGCAAGACCCTGCGCAGTTCCTCTCTAGGATCTTTCTTCAATTAACAAAGCAATGCCAGCATGTGTTTCCAGGGTCAAAATGTAACATTTATATGTTCGTGGAATCTCCCTGAAGAATCTCAGAATCTCTGAGACTTGCTTGTGACTTCCAGACAAGGAAAGCCGAATTTGCAAAAGCATGGCAAGGTGTGAAGCACAAGGGGCATACTTCACGGTGCAGAAGGGCTCTGGGTATTGCCCAACGTGTTGTGCGTTCCTGGAAAGGGTCTTATGGTTGAGTATTTCCTAGAGGTTATCAGCAGTGAAGATGTGGTTGGTATGGCTCAATACACCCAACATCAGAGTGCTGGAGCCCGGCTGTTATATAGTGTCCTTCCTAAAATTGCTTGCTCAGTGAGATGAGGCATTTACCAGCTCAGCACTAAGCTGTAGTCTCTCCTGCATTCCTGTGCGGGGAGGAAGGGAGAGGAAAATCCCTCCCGAGCCCTCTGCACCGTGTGTGGGCGGCAGGGCTGGCACTGGGGTGGGTGGCAGGAGGAAGAGGGTCTGCAAAGAGGGGAAAGGATGTGGCAATGCTTCGTTTTAACGCTTGCCCTTTTTGCTGCATTGATCGTCTCTGAGCTGGTAGAAAAGGAAATTATTTGCTGAAGTGTTAAGGGTGGCATAGCTGCAGTAGCTGTGCTGGGGTGGCACAGCTGTAAAGCCCAGTGGGGTAGGTCCTACTCTAAGTAGTTTAATAGGCATCCTGGGTTGTTCAGTCCTCTCGTTTTCCACCCTGAAGGACATCGATCTGTCGCAGTCCAGCTACTTATGCTAAAGTTGTATAAATCAGTTCCTTCATACCGGTCTGATCTGTGGGGTTGGCCAGGGTGCCTTGAAAACCGGTAGGATTTGATAAATGGAAGGCAAATAAGGCAACAGGCAACCCTGCCATAGGACGAGCTGTAAGGCAGAAGGTTCAGGAGGAGTGATGGTGAGGAAGGACTTGAACCCTAAGAAATCCTGCTCTTTCCTCGTCTGCAGGGATGGACCTCTTCTGCCTGCAGGGTTTAATTTCCTGTGAACTTTCTGTCACAGCTTGGGCATGGGTGCTGGGGAGCGAAGCGGCCAGTGAGCAGGGCCCGGGGAAGCACTAGTGTTGGGCTTGTCAGCCCTGCATGGCTTCTCAGGTGTTCAGTACATCAGGATGGAGCTTCTTGCCAGCGTTCAGGAGCACAAAGAATTTCCCTACGTGAGACACGAGACAGCCGCCTTGTACAGTGCTTATTTGCAGGCGTGGAAGGCAGCTAAAATTATCACGACAACTATTGTTTGTACATATAATTTCCTTGCGGTTCTGTTGAGTCTTCTTAAATAAGCACTTTGGAAAATCAAGCAGCCCCTCTTGTGCTGTGTGAAGCACATTACATTCAAGTGACTTGGCAATGGGTGCTCGTGGCCCAAAAAGCCAACTGTGTCCTGGGCTGCATCCAAAGCAGTGTGGCCAGCAGGTCGAGGGAGCGGATTCTGCCCCTCTCCTCTGCTCTGGTGAGACCCCACCTGGAGTCCTGCATCCAGCTCTGGGGCCCTCAGCACAGGAAAGACATGGACAAAAATGCTCAGAGGGATGGAACACCTCTGCTGTGAGGACAGGCTGAGAGAGTTGGGCTTGTTCAACCTGCAGAAGAGAAGGCTCCGGGGAGACGTTTTTGCAGCCTTCCAGTACTTAAAGGGAGCTTGTAAGAAAGATGGGACTTTTTACAAGGGTTTGTAGTGATAGGACAAGGCATAATGGCTTTAAACTAAAAGAGGGCAGATTTATATGGGATATAAGGAAGACATTTTTGACAATGAGGGTGATGAAGCAGTGGCCCAGGTTGCCCGGAGAGGTGGTAGATGCCCCATCCTGGGAACATTCCAGCTCAGGTTGGACGGGGCTCTGAGCAACCTGATCAAGTTGAAGATGTCCCTGCTTATTGCAGGGGGGTTGCACTAGATGACCTTTAAAGGTTCCTTCCAACCCACGCTATTCTATGATTCTGTGACTCTCAAGACACAAAAAGTATTGTTTTTATTGAAGTATAGATGAGAGCAGTCCCTTGGCATGCTCTGTGACCAAGCCAGTTGTGCCTTCCTTGTATTCTCTATGTGTTCAGTAAAAAAATGAAAAATTGGAGTAGCCTGCACTCATGTCAGACAGGAGCCGTCTACAGGATGCTGTATTTGGATGTGGACAAAAAGCCCCACACATTAGTGTGTTTTTGGTAGCTGGCTGCAGGATATTTTTTTAGATTGTATCACTTCCTAACTTGGTAAATGTGTGCAGACGAGCTTCTGATGATGATGGTGAAAGGTACGTAGCAGGGAAAGGAGCATCTTAGCATTGCTAGAGTTTTTTATTGGTTTTGAGTGATTCTCAGTTTAGCTAACACAATTTTAAGGTAGGGGTTACAGCTCCCTTGAGAAGTGGCTCTCACAGCCTCTCTGCAGAAATTTCCCACAGAGAGGCAGCCCCCTGCATAGTGAATTTTAGCGTAAGAACAGTAGACTATAGTAATCTTCTGTAACCCTCTTGGGAGTAATCCACAGCTTTAAAGCAATGCAAGAATAAGCATGGTGTAGTCTGTACTGTAGTAATGTGTATTATTTCGCAAACAATATTTCTGTAAGAATTGTAAGGATTCTCCCCTTCCTACCCATTTAAAATTTTATTTGGATGAAGCAAAGCAATTCTGCCTGTGTGAATTACACGCTGAAATACCGTAAAAAAGGCACGGGCTACTCGCTGGCTGTATTTTTCTCTCTTATCTATGTTTTCGTGTTTCTTCCAGTAAAGTAGTGACAACAGGAGATTTCTGGGGCTTAATAAAATACAATATTTATCCAAGAAAGTGTGTCTCTTGCAAGCATAGGGGGAAAAAGTGCCTACGTGACGTATCTACTTACTACAGCCAGGGCTGTAAATCTCAGTGATTGCAAATTTTATGCATAGTTATTCTTTACACTTCCAGTAAACGTATGGAGAAATCACCTTTTTTTTTTTTTTTTTTTTTTTTTTTGGTGCCTGCAAATATGCAGTTAGGGAAATGCTTCGTACTTTGAGGCTATACTGCATTTCATAGCCTGTGTAGCTACCTTTGGCACCCATCCTTTCAAAAGTGAAATTGAGAGGGAAAGGAGCAAGTCATCTCGTTCTCAGGAATACCAGGTGTAAGCAGTCCCTGAGCATCTCAGTTTTGATTGTTGCAGCTGCCTGTGGCTGATGTGGAAGCTTGAGTGGGAACACTTGATGTGCCTTTCATTGATTAGATTAGATTACAGGCTAATTTAGCAGTCCAGACAGTCTGTATCACCTTTCACAGATAAGAATCAGTACATCCTCTTTGCAGTAAATCTGGTACAAGACCTCTTTCTCAGTTACTGTAAAGAAAATAAGGCAGTTGTGGGCGACACATTCCTGGATTTATTTGGACCAAGTGCAGGGTTCCCCCTCAACCCCCCCACCTTGGAAATCATTCTTCCTTAGGACTTTAGTACCAGCTCTTTAAGGGTGCTTAGAAGATTAAATATGGCTAGGGATCTGGGATTCAATTGCACATACAGAGTCTATGTGTTAAGTAACATTAGAAAAAAAAGGCATTTTTTAAAATCCCAGCAGTAATTCCTTTGTGGAAAATTAAATTGAAAATTTGGTGTAATTCTTTGAAGAATCTTTAAACCATTAGACAGAGTAAAATTGAAAGCTCAAGACTTTTGCTGTAGTTAAGAAAACAGTGTTTGTATCTTAATTTTGCTGTGGCAGGTGCCTTTTCACTGAAGGCCAGTCCCACTCTCCCAGGAAGGCATTTTCACACGGATGATCTCCAGCGGCACTGGCCTCTCCCCGTCCCTGCTGCCTACTGGTGTTGGGTCAGAAATGCTCGCTGCACGTCCGTCCCAAGGGAGCTGGTGAGGAGTCTCTGTAATTCAAACCAGCGTTTGGATTTGGGACAGCCCAATATAGGTACTGATCCCAATAGGTTGATGGTTTCAGGTATAGATTGGGAAGGATTTTTTTTTTTTTTTTACTTTCTTAATCTCACTGTTTTCGTAGCACATGGTGTGGAGCTTCTTCTGGTAGTAATTTATCTGTAAATTTGACTTTAAGTGTAGCATCCATTTGTGTGCATTCAGAGCTCAGAATTGTTGGAGAGTTTACCGCATCTATTTGTAATCTGTTCCAGTGGTCACTTACTTCCAGGCTTTAAGAACATATTATTTCCATGCCATTTTTCTAATTTAAATTTCTGATCACAGGATTATGTTGTACTTTATTCTGCAAGATTATGTCGCCATGGCTACTTGTTAGCATTGGTACTATGTCAGTAGAAGGGAAATTGGAAGAAACAGTAGTTCAAGAGAGCAACAGCGTATGTAAACGAACAAAATACGATGGAACAAAACTGTCCCAGCAGTGCACGAGAGGCTGGCTTTCCAAGTATGAAAAAATTCTTCAAGCATCTCAGAAAAATAGTTGGTGAAGAAGAGATGGTAGTGGTGAGGCACTAGAACATGCAAAAAGTCTTTTAACTGTATATCATACAGGGTTTGCGGTAGCCTGTGTAACACAGTTTTGCTGGCCTTGACATGGTGGGTGGAGGGGAGCGAGATTCATCTCCCTTACCCCCTCCCGACCCCCCGTTGGTCTCACTGCAGCGGCTGGTGTGGAGTGAGCTTTGTTTGGCTCAGCTGTGTCACCTCTCCAAACCTTAAACTGTGTCAAACAGAGAAAAATACTGCTGTCGGCATAAGCTGTGCCTGTGCTAAGGGTCTTTGCCAGGACATCTGGACTTGGAGCGAGCAGGGAGAGCGTGGTACCGTTCTGGCGGATTGGGAAAGAGCTAGGACTCTGAATAGTAGGAATAAATAATCTGTTTTGGCAGGGGCACAAAGCTCATTGTAGAGATGGGAAGGAACATCAGGGGAGTGGCAGCATTTGGTACATGCCTTGAGGAACGTCGCTGCAAGGAGAGAGTTGTTGAGGTGAGGCATGGCTGATTTAGGCTAGAGATGTCTGTGAGAAACTACAAGGTAGAAAGTGTTGGAATGCTACTTGTGGCTCATGCTACGTGTTGTAAGGTGGGTTATGAGCCTCCTTCATGCTCTTAAGTAGACGACTGTCAGGTGCTGTTTTGCAGGACCAAGAAAGCTGCTCTATGAGGCTTGGTCTCCATGCTTTAACAGATGGCTAATGGCCCTGCCTTCTGTGCCTTGCACTTCTGGAAGAGAGAGGATTCGTTGAAATTCTGGCATCCAGCATCTTGCAACATCTCAGAGTCCAGCAACACTGAGTAATGAACTAGGACATAAAAGTTTTTTTACATAACTCTGTTTGCAGGAGCAGTTGGGAAAAGACAAAATTGGTTTGTCCATCGTCCACTTAACTATCAAAACATACTTTTCTCCAGAACATAAGTTAACAAACTTGCTTACAAAAGGTTTAATCAACTGTGACTAGTCCTTCAGGTTGCTTCACCACTAGATACTGCCTTGCTCTTGGGTTAAGTTTGTTCCTTCATGTAAATTGAATTAAGGGACATAATTTTGGCATAACTCTTTGGCAGACTTGAATTTCTGACTGCAGCTACTATACACATCTGTTATGATCTGGTTTTAATTTTGTCTGTCTAGAACTTGAACTACTAAACTGGTTATGGCTTTCACTGCACATATACCAAGGGCATGACACAGTAGGTCACTGCCAAAGCAGGTCACTGCCAAAGCAGCACATCTGTATTGTAGCAATTGGGTAAAATGGAGTTCTTAATTGTAAGGAAATGAGCCAGAACAGTAGTTGTGGAGAAACTGTCTCTGATTAGAAATGATTAACATACAGCACACTCCTAAAAATGTTGTGCAGCTTTTTGCTGGGCTGCTGGAAGTTGTGACTTTTGGCACAGCTCTCAAAGTCATCGAAACTAAGGCTGTGGCTATGTTTATTCCTCACTGCTCAGGGATGTTCCTTCTAAAGATGATATGTATTCGAGCAGTGAGTCTGCTTCAGGCAGCACACAGGTAACTTTTGTGTGTGTGAATAGCGTCTGTTCACTTCAGTGGCATGAATTAGTGTAAATTCTCTCTATGGTGTAAGTATCTGAGAAACAAGATCCCTTTTCCCAGTATCTGAAAGTTAGAGACATGACGTAACATAAAAATAAAATGAAAAAAACTTTTTTTTTTTTAAAGGAACAGTATCAGGATATAAATTCTGTGCTGGCAAAGGAGGCACAACTTAACTGATTTGCTCCAACAGGTAACATAATCTCATGGGACTATTTATCAGCCTCATGTGCCCTTTCAGGGGAATAGGGCCATTAGGTGAGCTTTATGTTCCATTTGCCATAGGCATATTCTGCTGGTGCAATACCATCAGCTGTTAACATAATCAAGTAGTTATGAGAGAGTATTGAAAGCTATACCGTGGAAATAATGTATGTTCACTCTTGTGTAAGGTATTGCAATAATAGCTGTTTCCAGGATAATTTACTATATTAACACGTGTATTTTAACTGCCATTGGCTCTGATTCTGCAAGGGGAGGAAGAGGCAGCTGAGTGAAGGTAAAGGCGCTGGAGAGGTTTAGTGTTACCCAGCATGTAGCTTATGAGGCTACTTTAAGCTAACAGTTTTAACACAGGCAGTGAGAGTTTATATGTTTATCCTGGAGTTTGGGCTTTAGTCACCGTGAAACAGCCTGAGAGGACAGAGCTGGTGGCGGGACTGGCAGGACAGCAGTGGCAGACGTGATTTCCCTCATAGCAGGCAGCTTCCCATTGTTCTTACTCTTGCCGGGCAGGAGCCGGTGGGATCCTTCTTTTGCTGACGTGAAGCCAAAGTAGGATTTAGTTATTGGATGTTCAGGAGTATTTTTGAGGAATGAGGTGAGCAGAATTTGCCTTCAGTACTTGCTGCTTGAATTCTTTGTGTTTTTTTTTCGTTGATTTGGGTTGGGGTTTTTTTTGTTTGTTTTGTGTGCTTTTGTGTTTGTTTGATTTTTTTTTTTTTTTGTTTTTGTTGGGGATGCTGTGGACAGAAAAAAGGTCTTCCAAATTACCATTGTTTCCCAAAGAACACACTATACTTGGTAACTATCTGCCCCTTTTGATTTATTTGTTCTGTCTCATGCAGTGGCAGACTTTCCTTGGTACCCAGCCTCCTCCATCAGCGATGTGTGGCTGGAATGGAGTGTCTCCAGAGAACCAGCAGGATTCTTGTAGGGTTACCTACCATATAAATGCATACCTAAGCACAGAGACACACACCGTAAGATGTATTTATATACATACTTCCGTAATAAACAGCCCTATCAACAGGCATTTCTTGTTTGGGGCTTGACCTTCAAATGTGCTTGAGGCCAACACGGTTATACTAACTTTAGGCTGGTGGGGCTTTGCCAGGTCTGGAGAGGCTGAGCTGATGCCTCTGCTACGCATCGGGTCTCTCCACTGCAAGGGTGGCATGGTGGGCTGTCCTGGCTCAACACTGCATGGAGAGGCTTTACGTATTGCACCCTGGGAACGCCTCTTCCGGAGCAGAGAATGTAGCTGTTTGTGAGCTCTGTTGAATAAAGTCAAGAGGATGTGCTTACTGTAAGAGAAGGGGAGCCAGCTTCAAGCTGGAATGACTTGGATGATGACAGCAGGCTCTTCGTGAAGACGTCCAGATCTTATTACTGTGCTTTGCCTAAATTAAACCCATCTAGATTTTAAATGCTCAGGTAAACGGCTGGTCAAAGTGTTAACATAGCTCAAATTCTTCTAACTGCTGAGGAAGTCCTGAGCATGCTAGTGGGGAGAGACACAAGCAGCAGTCAAACCTGCCAACAAACCTCGTGGTCCTACAGATGTCACAGCTAATCTACTTGAAGCCATTGTTGCTCTCGTGGCTTTTGCTGCCCTCTTCTTTGCACAAGTAGCAATTGGGTTGCAGGATGATGCCCGGATGTTTTGTAGACATGGCTCTCGTCTAGCCCTGGGGAGGAAATCTGTATTCCTGCCTTAAACAAGGTAAAAAACTCATAGTAACTTCAGTCGTCTTCATGTTTGTGGAATGCTGAAGAAGCGTCAGGCCAAAAAGTCAATAAAAGAAAACAGCGTTTTAATGCAGGAAGAATGCAAGTGAAAGAAACTAGTTTTAAGAAGTTCCCAGTCCATTCAGTGAATGGCTGGCTGTATAAATAAGCCAGACCTATGTGATGTATGAGGGTAGGTCATAAAGAAAACATTGCAGTAACAAACTAGTGGAATTTTCACTTAACACATTAAAATCAACCCTGAAAGGCTGCATTAAGGAAAGCCATAAATTGAAGTTCTAAGAGATGGCATGTAAAATATCCCTGAAACTAAAAATGATCCTCTGTCAGTTTTATGCTTTCCTTTCACTGTGTTATAGCTATTCTAATAAACATGTGGGACAGACTATCAAAAGAGCAGCACTTCGTCTGTGAAGCCTTGAGGAAATAAATAGTGAGTCTGGGCATATTATAAATTTCAACCAATAAAAATAAACTTAAATTGATTCTGGGCTTTGCCTGTGTAAGGACTGCTATGCTAAGACCATTCGGTGTTGATCTTGTTTTATATATATATTGAACTTCTCTGCTAGGCATACCTTGAAGTGTTAGTATTTAATGCTTGAGTTTTCATTCAAGTACTGCCAGAGCTTGCTTTCTATGTGCATAAGTATTATTAAGACCTTAGAAAGGTTTCAAGGTTCACTCTCTTATCAAAATATTGAGGAACAAACACTTTTTGGTTTTTGAGGGAGGAAAGGAAGGGTTCACTTGAAAACACACAAGTTTCTATGGGAATCTTTATGATGTTTTAATTTGAAATGGCATTTTATATTTGAAAAGAAAGCAATTTGCTTTCAAAAGGCTGATCTGAACTTATATTGAAAAATTTTTCTAAGTAGAATTTTCTATGTTGAATAGCAGAGAATTACCCAATGCACCTTCTCCTCGTGGAAAATCTTTGCAATCATGTCACATTTATCAGCAAAAAAAATCATGTCCAAAAAGTTTTGACCAACTCAATACAGTAGTTTTTTCCCATCTGGTTAAAATATGTAGTTCACTTCTATAAGTGCAGGTATTTATTCTGTTCTCTGGAAACTTTAGACATGCTGTTCCCGTTAATCACTTTGTTCTGTTACTTTTCTATCAATAAGCACATTGTATGAAGTGGGTAAGTATGTATATTTGGTGTGAGCCAAGACAGATACGCTTCCAGTGGAGAAGTCACAAGTGATATATTGCTTGAATTCCTGTAAGGCATTTATGTTTGATCTTTTCAGTTAGTCATAGTTCTGGGGGGTACACTTCCTTGTTTCTGTGAAATTCTCAGTAGAAGCCTTGAATACAGAGTAAAATGAGGAAGAAACTTCTCGAGTCTCTAGAAGTTGCCTAAAATAGCTCTTCCAGGTGTAATTCTATATCTCTTCAACACAGCTGTAAATTAAATTGGCCCACTACCTTTTTAGCTTTTTCTGTATTAACGACTTTGTGTAGAACTGTATGTACATGAAAGAATCAAGAAGTTCATAGAATCATAGAATAGTTTGGGTTGGAAGGGACCTTTAAAGTCCATCTAGTCCAACCCACCTGCATGACCAGGGACATCCTCAACTCGATCAGGTTGCTCAGAGCCCCCTCCAACCTGACCTTGACATGAAACCATAAAGGGTGGGAAATGATTTCTACAGGGGAATATGCGATGCATTATTTTGTTTCTTTATTTTCCCTTTGCTTTCTTTCTGTTCACTATTGTGTTGGTTTAGGAATGCCTTTAAATGCAGCTGTTTAATTCCAGAGCTGACCTAGCCCTGGTGCGGGCACAGCTATAAATGTCTATGAGCAATATTACATGGGCATAAGGTGCAAGTGGATACACAGATACAGCGTACACCATGAGCTTACATGCATGTTGTACACGCATTTCCTCATATCCAAGACAGAATTTGTTTGTTGTCAGTGCTATGTAGATTAACTTAATTGTTCTATGAAAATGGAGTCTTGATTATATTGATTATATCTGCACTGAAGGAGTCTCTGGGTTGCTTCATTTGCAGGAGTGCTTCACAGGAGGCTGCACCTGCAATTTTGGTTTTTCTCATGGTCTGTCGTCTCCACCTGGACCGCACCATCCATGTCTGGCTGTCTGCAGCCGAGCCGGCAGCGGCGAGCGGGCAATGGCCATGCTGGTGGAGATCAGTTGCCATCTGCTAGAGAGTGATGGGAAAGGAGAGTGAATGTGGAACAGAAGGTGGGAGAACGAAAGCTGCTTCCTGTTCAGGTTGTCATGAATTTTCCCATTGATTTCAGTGGGATTAAGATATTTTTTAGCGGGCAATATTGACATAAATCACTGATGGGAAAAAAAGATGCAGTTTTATCCTGTCTCCGATACCTCCTGCATTCATTCTCCTTTAAAATAATATGGACAGATCGTTGGTCCTTACTTGGTGTTGACTCACTTCACTGGCTTCCTGCATGTCAAAAAAGACCTGCTCACAAGCTTTTCAGTTGAGGCTCTGTGTTAACACGCTGCTTTACTGTGTTTAGCAAACCTGACTCCATACTCCCTCTCCACAACCTTTTCAGCTTGTCCCTTCTCCCTTTCCGCTCCCACAAAGCCCCATGAGCGAAAGCATTATAAAAGAGATGTGGCAGCAGTTCAGTAACTTTGTGCAATAATAATTGATTAAACAATCGTTAATTCTTAATCTACTGTTCAGTGCCAATCATAAAGGTTGAATAATTCGGCACAGTCGGATCTGTGCCTAAGCTGTAGGTTCTTGTCTCGAATCAGAAAAGCATCAAAATCTTATGTCTGCAAACCTGCAAGGATTCTCTTAAATTCCAGGGAGGCAGATACTGTATCAACAGCTTTCCAAAGGATGTTTTCAGTTTTATATCTTGTTCAGAGCTAAGCTCTGACCACTGCAACAGCAGAGAGACACTAATAACAACATTTAACTGGAGCAGGAAGCAGTCATTGTTTTTGGAGACAACAAAAATGTAGTTTCAGGTGAAGGCTGGTTTGTAGAGTTATGTTTTTCTCCAAAAAGTTGCACCCAGCAGGAATTTGACCTCTTTCCTGTTGAATGGGAGGTTTGTAAGTGCCCACCCGTCCTCTCTGTAGCACTGTCATTGTGTAGATGGTTCTCCAGGAGAAAAATCAGAGTTTGCTGCTATGTTGGTGCCATTGCATTTTTTATGTGACAAGAATCAGAGATATCTGCTATATCTGTGACAGTCATCAGAGACATTCTGGGTGTGCAGAGTACACCGAGCCCAAAGCCTCTGCGCATCTTCTCCCCCCAACCCGACAATGCCATGCTCTTCTCCCCCCTGATTTTTCTGGACATCATTCGCCTCCTTTCTGGCTTTTGACTGCATCGTTTAAGATGCGAGGTAACATTGGAGAGAGTTTGATGTTTATCAGCCTGATTATGCAGGAAGACCTGCAGTTGTAGCTGAACAAGTAATTGTATAATCAAAACGTTAGCTTGCTGACTTGATCCCGGCTGGCTGCTCTGTGTATCTGCACGCTGGCGGATCCCTGCTGGGAACGAACGCTGGCTCCATCAGCCGCTGGTGGCCACCTGGCTAGCAGCCAAACCTGATGGTTTTCTTTATCTCTAAAGAGGTGCACAACTGAGTGATGGGGAAGTGACAGAATTGGTTTCATCACAAGGCTGTATGTAAATGACAAGGCTGTACGTAAACGACAAGCCTGCTGTATTTTGTATCTGAGGATTCGGAGAATTTGGGTTGGCTCAGGAACCCTGAAGTCTCCACGCCTGGAATGCAAACCTTGTGGTTTTTTCTCCTTTTAAATATAGGCATCATTAGAAAATACAGTGAGTTGAAACGAACCCCTAATTTTAAACCTGTAATCATAGCTTTAGAAGGGTGTTGAAAAGAAAGCTTGTACAGTATTACACAAAGAGTACCCAGGTATAGTAGCTGATTCAGAAAAGTCAGGTGAGACACAGCTCTGCAATAACAACTCCATGCTTTTTGGACATTATTTCCTTGATAAATACTGGGAAAAGAATAACGCGAGTCTAATTCAACAGGCACGTCAGCTCCAGTGCCCCGGCATCGGCTCCTCTGGGGTTCAGTTCTGGCTGAAGGCCCCCCACGGTGCAGCCTGAGCCCTCTGGATGGTGCTGCTGAAGGCCCTTGTGAGCCGCAGTGGCCAAGGAGGCTGAAGAGGGCCTGTGGCCTCGGCTGGCTGCGGCGGGAGGGTTGGTTCTGTTCCAG